>NW_026652290.1:69492552-69661628 GCF_009828535.3 Hylobates moloch | reverse complement strand
CTCAAAAAAAAAAAAAAAAAAAAATATATATATATATATATACACTAAGAGGTACTATAAAAGTTCTCAATTCTCAAACAAAAGTAATATTTTTTAATTGAAGTAAGTAAACAAAGTAAACAATACAGTAACTTCAAGTTACTAGGAGAAGGTAACATAAAAATGCAGCATTTAAATAAAATTGAAATTCAGTAAGACTAAGAACCACCGGCTAGAGTTACACTGGCTAGTTATTATAATCAAGCAACAACTACCATCTTTTGGGCTAGTTACTAAACTACTTACTTTGCTTCAAGTTGGATTGTTCTTTTCCTGTGATATACCAAAGCTGTAGGCTCTGCTGCCAAACCTTTAAGTTTTCCATGAAGACAAAATGTAGTTCTTCGGCCTTTCTTTATTGTCTCAATAAAGGCATCATATTCTTTTTTGATTGAAGTAAGAATGGATTTGTATGCAGTGACATGCTCTATTACCTGAAATATTATTTTTCTGCCTATGGTATTGATTTTTTTTCTAGAAGACTATGGATTGAAATTCTTGCAAATAACATTATAGATTATTTTTAAAATGAAACATGATTAGCAATTAGAAATCTAAACTCTACAGCAAGCTCAAACATAATTGGACACTAAAGGCAATATTTACTAAAGATGTGCTCTTTGTGGAACATTACAGTAGATAATGTGGAGTTTAAATATGAGAGGGAAAAAAGGCCATTTTTGTTCTACTTGGTATGAACACATGCATTATATGATTTCAGTTAAAACTAATGCTAGTTCTAATTTTCCCAGTTCTGAATCTTTTAAATATAATTCTGTATCTTCTCTTACTCGCTCCAAATCTAGTCTCTAACTTCATTTAAACCTTAAAATCCTGGATTCTCTTCACCTCCTTATTTTTCTAACCCATCAGCTCCTATTGGCTCATCAATACTCTCAACATCTAATTGCATTTCTATTCCCAGGATGTCATGTGCAACTGTAAAAAACCCCTCATCACTATACATTCATGGTTTCAAATGGTGTTTAGGCACAGAAAATCTCTGGAAGGATAACAGAAGAAAACAGAAACAGTGGGTGCCTGCAGAGAAGGATAGGAGAAGTAGAATCTGAGATGAGAAGGTCCAGACTTTCCATTGTACAATCTCCTTTACTGGTTTATTTATTCATTTATTTTTTGTTAATCTTATATATGTATTACCCATGCAAAAATAAAGAAACATTTTTAAATGAGTCAAAAAATAAAAATAGACAAGTTATAAATAATGTATGGTTTCCAAATTCTGCACATGAGGATTTCAGAGGGATTGATGAATACAGAGAATAGACAGGCTCAGTCCCTAATTTTCTCAGAAAGCTGCAATTATGCTTTCTATTCCTGCTACATCTCAGCCTCTGGTATCCCCCACTGGCTTTCTTTACCTAGGCAATATCTAGAAAAAATTATCTAGGAAGGCATCTGGTCTATCAGCAAATGATATAAGGAGATTATTGATCTCTTGGCAAGTGCCAGGAGAGGATATTTGAGTGGGTGATACTTGTGGTCTTTTTGACATGACCTTACTACCTATCCACTCAAATCAAGAATCCTTAATAAAACAGAGGTCATCAATCTGCGGCTTTCCAAATTAAGTACCCTGTTACTCCTGGCCATCTACTTCACATACTCCTCTGATATGCTCCAACAATCCAAGACAACTCAGATATATTAATGAGTAGATAATAAATATGTAGTGGTATCATGATCAGCTCCCAAGTCTGTTTGCTAGAAGAAACAGATTTCAGAAGAGCACTCATGGGAACCTTCAAGAATGCACAGAAAATACACTAAAGTACAAATATGCAAACTGGCACATCACAGGTTGAATACAGCTGGCAATTTTGCTTAACCAACAAAATATTTTAAAATTTAGGAAATTTCACCCCAAAACCACATTTTCAGCTTCTCTTGGAAACTGAAAAATCTACCTACACGGAACCCCTATTCCTTAATGGCAATAATAGCTGGAGCTTTCAATTACAATCTCCTTTACTGGTTTATTTATTCTTGGTTTTATTTGTTTATTTATTTATTTATTTATTTATTGTGGTTTTTCATTTTATGACAATCCCCACCATTCCTTATTCTCTCATAGCTAGCCCACTTAACTCTATTACCTTGGTGGCCTCTGCAGGCATTTAAGTTTGAGACCCCAGCATTAAGGCTGCCACTAAATCCAAGAAAATAACCATAGCTATATTTACCAGGTACAGGGGTCTAAGGGAGAAGAGGAATGGTTTTCATTCCACCTCAGCTCCTACATATGGATCTGAACTATTTGTACAATATGCTACAGGAACACAAAAGGTCAGCCACTTTACAGAGTCCAGCTACCTCCATATCCCCTCCCCTCTTTTCTTTTTTGGTAGAGACAGAGTCTTGCTATGTTGCCCAGGATGGTCTCAAACTCCTGGCCTCAAGCGATGCTCCTACCAATCCTCCCAAAGTTCTAGGATTACAGACATGAGCTACTACACCCAGCCCAGTAAGTCATCCATTTCTAAAAAAGTTCATTCTTCCGAGCTTTGGTCTTCTCTGCTTACTAGGTTTTTCGCTCACCCTACAGTCCACCCCCAGCTCTTGGTATGAGTTTCAAGTCCTCCTTGCTTTGATTCAGGTATGATTCTCCAGGTCAAACCATCTATCTTTGATTTTCAACACAATTTGGTATTTGTTCCCCAGTTCCAAGTACCCAGAGATGCAAGCTGACACTTTTATCTTCTGCCCAACTAGTTCCTTTTAAGAGGGTAGGAAGATCAAAGAAGACAGTCATTAATAGTTCATTAACAATCAAATGTGCTAAAATAATGCGAAAATGAAGAAGGTAAATTATCTGTTATCAAGAAGCTAGAAGAAAAGTTTCTCTAAGTACCAAATGATTTCCATTTCTAGATCCCCTCTCAGTCCTGAAGAACAGAATTCTTTACAAGGTAAAATTTACAATTATGCAGTGTGCAAATAGTACAAATGGAAATCTTTTCTCCTCACCAGGAGAAAAGAAACAGGGACCATATATGTCAATATTATTTTCTATTTAACACCATGTGTTTTCTCTAGGAATTAAATTTACCAACAATACCTCCAAAATGACTTCACTATAACTACATTAATGTAAAGCAATGAGCTCTTCATGTAAGAAAAATTCTGACAAGTGTTAGCACTTGGGCATGCAAAGATACACATGTTACAGTTATGACTTTCCTTTGCTAATTTCACACAGTAGAGTCACAACATGACTCTTGATATTTATAAAACCTATTCAATACATTACCTTTATTTAAACATTCATTCAATACATTCCTTAATAACTAAAACACCAAGAGCAATATCATTGATCCTAACAGCATATAAAATGAAGCTAACCTGCCAATGTACTACTTCTAAAACACAGATTTTCTGTATGATATAAAAGGAAGGAAAGACTCTGTTTCTCTATTTTATACTCCTATGAATACGTATCAACTTTCCTTATTCTACTGGGTGTATATCACTATCTGAAGCTCACTTTCCCTTAGAGTGAGGCACTAGGTTTTTATTTAGAAGAGAAATAAGAGTCATAGTGTGTAATGTTTAAAAATTAAAAGACTGAGTTTCTATTTTGCCTGTGGCAGTTTTCTCAGAGACCAACAGTTCACTGAAGTCTTAAGCCAAGTACTTCCTCTGGCAAAGAGGAAAGATGCTGATTTCATTTATTTCACTGTCAGAGCATCTTCCGGGGATGGGGTGGAAAAAAAAGCTGCATAAATAAATTAGGATTGGTGAGCAAACTGCAATTGTTTAGAAGGATAATAGGTATTTCTAAAATCTTAAAAAGCAAAATCAAATATGTTCCACAAAGTCAGAGCATTTTCTAAGCTGATCTCCATATTTCCAATATTAATTCCAGTCTAATTCCTTGTAAACCATGACTAGATAATTCTAGATAGAACTCCAATCTACAAGGAACCTCAATTTAATGTTAGATCAAATCTAAACCAAGATTTTAATGATACCACAAACAAACTCAAAATAACAAGGAAGTATCATGTTCCTGCTTGCAGCCCAATTCCTAACAAATCAGATGATACTTTTAGATGAAAAGGTCAAAATTATTATCAGAGGGTACATATAGCCAGGTAGCTGATCAAAAACTGATAGTCTGGGCTAGGCACTGGTAGTTCATGCCTGTAATCCCAGCACTTTGGGAGGCCAAGATAGGATTGCTTGAGGCTGGGAGTGCAAGACCAGCCTAGGCAACACAGAGACCTTGTCTCTACAAAAAAATTTAAAAATTACTCAGGAGTGGTGGCACAAGCCTGTAGTCCAAGCTATACAGGAGGCTGAGGCAAGAGGATCACTTGAACCCAGGAGTCTGAGGCTGCAGTGAGATATGAGTGCGCCACTGCACTCCAGCCTGGGTGATACAGTGAGACTCTGTCTTTAAAAAATATATAAAGGAAACTTATAATCTGCTCTCAAGCTAAAATAACTGAAACATTCATTCAGTCAGGAAATACAAATCTAGAATTGCATTTTTCCCATTCATGCCTTTCTGAGAAATTGGATGAACTTCTCAAAATCGGCAAATGGAATGCGATCATTCAAACAGTGGTGTTACTAAGGCAGGAATATTGGTTGTCAACATAGATCATTGCTATCTTCATGAAAACTTAATTGTCTTAAGAGCATTATGATACCTTATCAAAAACATTTCGGTATATGATGTAATATTCATCAGCAGGTCCTTCCTCACTACAGCCCAGTCTTTCAGTTTCTGTAATTATGTATCTTTGCACACTTTCCAAAAATTCCTTGTCACTTCTACAAATGATAGGTGGGAGAACTGCATGTTTTCTTATTTGATGAACTGACATATTTGACAATCTTCACACTTGTTCACTGAAGAACAGCTAAATCTTGACCTGCTCTTGCAACAAAGCCAAAACTTTGATAAGCCTGAAAGAAAAAAAAAGAGCATCAATTAATATAATAATTTTTTACATTAAGTCAAATATTGATCTAAAAATGTATTTTTTTTAGAAAAAAATTTCCCATCTGTCTCTGTGATAAATACTTCAACCTATGCATTAAAAGGTCTATGCTGCCAAGCGTGGTGGCTCATGCCTGTAATCCCAGCTCTTTGGAAGGCCGAGGCAGGTGGATCACCTGAGGTCCGGGAGTTCAAGACCAGCCTGACCAACATGGAGAAACCCCGTCTCTCCTAAAAATACAAAATTAGCCAGGCGTAGTGGCGCATGCTTGTAATCCCAGCTACTCGGGAGGCTGAGGCAAGAGGATCGCTTGAACCCCAGAGGCGGAGTTGCAGTGAGCCAAGATCGTGCCATTGCACTCCAGCCTGGGCAACAAGAGCGAAACTCAAGTCTCAAAAAAAAAAAAGGTCTATGCTTTTCCACTGCCATATGCTGCTGCTCTGGGACAGAAATACCAAACACCAGTCAATGAAGAGCTCTTCTCTTCCTAACTGTGCACAACTCCTCTCACATGTATCATATAATTGATGGTTTCTTATGTATAATTCACACTTTCTAATAGAAGGTTTGGTATTTTACATGTATTTGTGTCATGTGGGAAAACTAGTTTGTATGCCTCTTGACACAAACAAGATCAAATATTTTATGACCCCGGTGCTTATCTGGCCTAGCTTCATCCAGTACACAATAGCTATAAATAATGTATTTATTTTTATAATAAACTTTATTATAATTCTCATCTTTAATATTAAAGTACCAAGCAAAAAGAGGTCAGGCCTTCTGCTAAAATCCATCCCTCAATGTTGTCAAAAATAACAGTATTTTTCAGAGTATAGCTTTCAAACAGCCACATTACACTGCTTTCAGTAAAGAATCATGGGCGGCTGCGGCCTGGCGGGGGCGAGCGCGCTGTGGGCCGGCCCCGCGTAGCCTCAGGGAACCTCCTGCTCACCGGGACTGAGTTCGCCGCCTGAGTGGCCTGCTGTGCTCCGAGCGCCAAGGGTCAGCGCGGCCGCTCTCTGCTTTGGGGATCGGATGGAGAAGCGGGGTGTCGGCCTCGGGGGACGGTCTCCCCGACCTCGGGCGGTACTGGGGCGAGGGAGGGCGCGCGGAGGCTCGCGGGGACCACTGGCGCCCCCTGGCCCGCTCAGCGGTCCCTGCTCACAGGCACCGCCCCCAGGAGCCTCGGCAGGGGCCTAGGACGCCCCGGTGTTCAGAAGAGAAGCGGGATCAGGTTCACGCACACCCGCGATCGGATCGTAACTTTTTTTTTGTTTTTTTTGAGACAGAGTCTTGCTCTGTCGCCCAGGCTGGAGTGCAGTGGCGCGATCTCGGCTCACTGCAAGCTCTGCCTCCCGAGTTCACGCGATTCTCCTGCCTCAGCCTCACGAGTAGCTGGGATTACAAGAGCCCGCCACCATGCCCGGCTAATTTTTGCATTTTTAGTAGAGACGGGGGTTTCACCATATTGGCCAGGCTGGTCTTGAACTCCCGACCTCGTGATCCACTCGCCTCAGACTCCCAAAGTGCTGGGATTACAGGCGTCAGCCACCGCACTCAGCTGATCGTTAACTTTAAAGTCATTGGTAACCCACGCTTCCTGGAGTTGCATTTGGGGTCACTCAGCGGCGAAGCCCATACAACTTGATACGCCCTTACACACCAGGCTCAGTTCAGGCGAAGGGAGGTCACAGCCAGGAGCCAGGGGCCAGCTGATAATGTACTTGATTCCATAGCCAAAGAAGGAGCTGGATGGTGTCCCATGCAGAGTGCCGCCCTCTGGGAGTGTTTGAGTGTGAACCCTATGCCTTGACAGCTCCCTACTGCTACTTGGGGCAGAAGCTCCCCCGACACCCAGTGGATGGTCCTCCTGGAGGAAAGCTATGTCATGAAGGATCCCTTCACCTCCGACAAAGTCAGATTCCTGATCCTTGGCTGGCGCTGGAGTTTGTGCAGCAGGCTGTGTGGCCAGTGTACTCGGAGTGATCCCGGAGTCTGAGAAGTCCCCGAGCATCTGCCACAGGGTGACATGCACACAGGGGAGCCGTATCAACAGCCAAGGGGGATGAGATGGGCCAGGGCGGGAGGAACCTCCGCAGTGCGGCGTAGGGAGTGTCTGAGGCGCATGGAGGAGCTGGCGGTCCAGGAGAAGCTGAGAAAGGAATACTGGAAAGGAGTGCAGTTTATTCTACTTCAAGAGATTCTGCCTCCCTTGTGTCCATGAGAACATCAGTGCTTTTCCTCAGGAAATTCAGCAAGACTTGGAGTAAAGCAAAGCTCCGTCAAAGAGGCCCCCCAGCCAGCCCGGTTCTTGGACGTGAGTGCAGCCGGGGCTGAGTCAACGGGCAGCACCCTGCACGGAGCTCCTGGGCCAGCCTGCGCCACAGATGCTGCTAAGCCGGGAGCCGCTGTGCCCGGCCTCATTTCTGGACCACTGGGAGCAGCACTGCAGCCCAGGGGAGCTGGAGTCCAGCTTGGAGCAGCCATAGGCCCAGGGAGCTGTGCCGCAAAGGTAGCCCAAAGGCAGACAATACCAGACCAGACACAGCCGGGAACCCGGCCAGGCGCCCCCGCATGACCCTCAGGGCCGAGGCCTGAGTGAGTGCTGCTCACATGTGACTGAGAGGGATGACCTCCTTCAGCGAGGCAGTTCCTAAGAGGCCACCTGCAGGTCCGTGTGGAGGAAGACGCCATGCTGTCTCGGGGCCATGGCGCAAGGTAGTGGCTGCAATGGTCTCTGTAAGGAAAATCACTGGCAGCAGTTGCCTCTGGAGCCAGTCTGGAAGGTCTAGAGCGGGATAGAATTACTTCCCATCCTTATGTGATGCTTGGAAAATGGTTTAACCTTGATCATGTACTATGTTTATAATTAAAAATCCAAAGAACCAGCTAATGCTGGGAAAAGGAATCTTCCACTGAAACATTTGGATACCTGACATTCTCTCAGGGCACTCTGGACCCGGCAATGGTTGGGGTCTACTGGGAAGCTGAGTGCTGGCTTACAGTCTCTCAAGTTCCCTCAGGCTCTGGCTTCAGCTCAGGCCCCTCCAATCTGTCTCCCCTGACCCCAAGTCAGGAATGCTGTGGGCTTCCTGCCCTCACCCCGCACCTCATGACCATCACGCTGCCTGCCTGCTTGCCGCCTGCCATCTCGAATTCAGTCCTGGGTGCCTCCGAAGCCCGGCCCCACTGCCTGCCAGGGATTCCTGCAGCATCCCCTCCTCCAAGCTCCCCATCTCCCTGAAGCTTCCAGGTAGCAGTTGGTGGGGCACTGATCTGTGAGCTCTGGAATGTCTGCTTAGAGTTCTGAGAGGCAGGAACTGCTCTGTCTTTGTAACTACTCAAGGCCAACTGTCAAGTGATGAAGGAATGAATACAGTTTTTACTGAAAGGCCGGGCGTGGTGGCTCACGCCTGTAATCCCAGCACTTTGGAAGGCTGAGGCGGGCGGATCACGAGGTCAGGAGATCGAGACCATCTGGCTAACACGGTGAAACCCTGTCCCTACTAAAAATACAAAAAAATTAGCCAGGCGTGGTGGCAGGCGCCTGTAGTCGCAGCTACTCGGGAGGCTGAGGCAGAAGAGTGGCGTGAACCCAGGAGGCGGAGGTTGCAGTGAGCTGAGATCGCACCACTGCACTCCAGCCTAGGCAACAGAGCGAGACTCCGTTTCAAAAAAAAAAAGAAAGAGAGTTTTTACTGAAAAAAAAAAAAAAATTGTCCAACTGAAGTTGGATACAGAAGTTGGTTCCTAAGATTTAGTCACATTAAGTTCAAACAGAACTCTTGGCTTGCTTAATAATGGCTGGCAGGGCAAAACATCGTAACTTTTTCCCTAATTACAGAAGCATACTCCTGGTATAAAATTCAGAAGATATAAACCAAACAAAATTAATGAAATAAATACCTATTTAATATTTTGGAATATTTCCTTCCAAACATTATAAAACTTGAAATTAAACTCTATATTCAGTTGTGCATCCCATTTTTTTCATTTAATATTAAAAGCACTTTTTCATGTTGTTAAATCGTTTTTTAAAACATGACTTCTAAAGCTTACACAGCATTTCACAGTATGATGTTCCATTAATTTATTCCCCCATTGTCAGATATTTTCACTATTTTTGTTTTGTTTTGAGACAGTCCTGCTCTGTCGCCCAGGATGGAGTGCAGTGGCGTGATCTCGGCTCACTGCTACCTTCACTTTCTGAATTCAAGTGATTCTCCTGCCTTAGCCTCCTCAGTAGCTGAAACTAGAGGTACAGGGCACCATGTCTGGCTAATTTTTTGTAATTTTAGTAGAGATGGGGTTTCACCCTGTTGGCCAGGCTGATCTTGAACTCCTGGCCTCAAGTGATCAGCCTGCTTTGGCCTCCCAAAGTGCTGGGATTACAGAGATAAGCCACTGCACCCACTGCTATTTTCACTAATATAAACAATGCCATGATATGTAAGTGTCTAAATCAGTTGTATCATGTTCTGGCAATATAATTGATATCTGGTTATCTGAATAACATATACAGCCTGTAAATACTGCCCATAGCCATATACAGAAGAGGAGACACCAAAATAATTCTGAAGATTAAAAGGCCAAAATTATCTTCATGTTGATGAACTGGATAGCAAAAAGTCAATTTATAAATTAATATAAAGTAGTTCCAGCAAGGGAATAACTCATTAATGAATCAAGTTTTCCTAAATGAGAAATACATTTTTTTATTCATTCATTCAGCCAGTATTTATTGAGTGTCAACGAAGCACCAGGCACCATTTCACAGCTAGGAATTTGGCAATAAGTAAGACAAGGTCCCTGGCTCCTTGGAGCTTATGATCTAGTAGGGGAGACAAACTATAAATAAATAATATAATTTCAAATAGTAAAAGATAACCGGGCGTGGTGGCTCACGCCTATAATCCCAGCACTTTGGGCAGATCACGAGATCAGGAGTTCAAGACCAGTCTGACCGACATGGTGAAACCCCATCTCTACTAAAAATACAAAAATTAGCCGGGTGTGGTGGCACATGTCTATAATCCCAGCTAATCAGGAGGCTGGGGCAGGAGAATCACTTGAACCCAGGAGGTGGAGGTTGCAGTGAGCCGAGATGGCGCCACTGCACTCTAGCCTCGGCAACAGAGCAAGACTCCATCTCAAAAAAAAAAAAAAAAAAGGTAAAAGATAAAAGTCAAAAGAGGAAGAACCGGGTGTTATCATTAGGGAGGGGGTAGTGACATTTGGACACCAGTGGCTTCCTACAGTATTACCCTTAGGATAAAATCCAAGTTCCTTTACTTGGCCTATTAGTGCCCTTCAGGAACCAATGACTCTTGTTCTTTGACCAAATTTACTCTCTTCATGTCCCTGTCCTTTGCCCCATATCCCCATCCCCACACCCAAGAACTTCCTCTCTTACCTTAGGATCTTACATAATTCTCTCCCCCTCCCTGCAGACCATCCTCCTATATTACCCCCAACCCCCAAAACACATACATACTATCACTTTGATTCACTTGGCTTTTACTCTTTCTTCAGCTTCAGGAAAGCTGTCCTGGATTCCCTTAAAATTGGTCAGATGCCACTGCTATGTTCTCCCATAATACTGTGCACTTCCTCCATCATGGTATTATCCTTCTACCACACTGCCTTACAGACTTCCTGTTTATATTGTGTCTCATCTGTTAGGCTGTAAGCCTGACAAGATCAGGAAACAAAATGTTCTCATTCCCCATTATCCCTCCTCCACCATATGCATTCAAGTGCATAATGCGGTTTCTAGCAGAGCAGTACTCAAACATATGTTTGCTGAATAATCAGTAATCACTGAACAATAATCTAGTCTATTCATAAGACATTGGACTTGTGATGCTCTCAAACCAGAACACAGCTAAAGTGATTGTTCCTTAGCATCTACAAAATGCCATTGAGTTACATAAACCAATGAAGATTACCATTCATTCATTCATTCATATTAGACATTTAGGGATATGTTGACAAGTCACAAGGATTCCCAGTCAAGTGTTTCAGGTCTAGTAAATGAGCCACTGCTACAAAGCAGAAAAGGCAGTGTGACAGAGGTGAGCACAATGGGCTACAGAAGGCCAGAGGTGCATCTCATCAGCATGTGGAAGGGGGCAAGGAAACATTAGGGAAAACATCTAGTAAAACAAAATCTAGGGCAATGCTTAAGTTGTGTTACATTTATTTACTCAACATTTGGGGGACACCTATTGTTTGTCTGCCATTATTCTAGACAATGGAGGCAAAGGATTGAACAAAACAAAGTCCCTAATCTCATAGAGGTTACATTCATGTAGAAACAGACAACACACAAGAAAAAAAATAGGCCAGGCACAGCGGCTCATGCCTGTAATCCCAGCACTTCGGAAAGCTGAGGCGGGTGGATCACTTGAGGTTAGGAGTTCGAGATCAGCCTGGCCAACATGGCAAAACCCAGTCTCTATTAAAAAATACAAAAATTAGCTGGGCACAGGGGCTCACACCTATAATCCCAGCTACTTAGGTGGCTGAGGTATGAGAATCATTTGAACCAAGGAGGCGGAGGTTGCAGTGGGCTGAGATCATACCACTGCAATCCAGCCTCGGTGACAGAGGGAGACTCTGTCTCAAAAAAAAAAAGAAAAAAAGAAAGAAAAAAAATTATATATATATATATAGAAATATAGTATGACAGATAGGGGTTAAGTTGTATGAAGAAAAATAAAACAAGGTATGGGGGATAGAGAGTAAGGAAGGAGGGAGGATGCTATTTTCTATAAGGGCAGTAAGTCAGGAAAGACAAAAGACCTCACTGATAAGGTGACATTTCAGAAATCTGAAAATAGCAGGCCATGTAGATTCCTGGGAAATGAGTGGTTGAGGCAAAGAGAGTAGCCAGTCCAAAGGCCTCAGGGTGGGACAACACATTTGAGGAACAGCAAGAGGGCCCGTGGGGCTAGAAGAGAATGAGAAAGGGAGAGAAGAGATGAGACCAGAGAGGTAACTGCCAGATTATGTAGCATGTAGGGTCTTGAGGGCAGAACTACTATCAGCCCAGGGGGTACCTTTGTGTGGTTTAGAAAAAGAGGTCCCTTTATCTGGGCAGACTTGGCAAGAGGAGCAACACTGGACTATGGCCTCTACTTGTTCCAGCACTGGAGCAACAGCCTCACTTGTAAGAATTTAGGCTTTCCTCTGAGTGAGATGCGAAGCCTTTAGAGGCCTGTGTGCAGAAGAGTGGGACAGCTGACTTAACATGTTAAAGAATTGTTCTTGGCCAGACATGGTGGCTCATGCCTGTAATCCCAGCACTCTGGGAGGCCGAGGCGGGCAGATCACCTGAGGTTGGGAGTTCGAGACCAGCCTGACCAACATGGAAAAACTCTGTCTCTGCTAAAAATACAAAATTAGCTGGGCGTGGTGGCGCATGCCTGTAATCCCAGCTACTGGGGAGGCTGAGGCAGGAGAATCACCTGAACCCGGGAAGCGGAGGCTGCGGTGAGCCAAGATTGTGCCATTGCACTCCAGCCTGGGCAACAAGAGCAAAACTCCATCGCAAAAAAAAAAAGAAAAAGAAAAAAGAATTGTTCTTGTTGCTCTGTGGAAAACAGATTATAGGATGCAAGGGTCAAAGCTGGAAGTGCTGTTAGGAAGCTATTGCAATAATCAAGGCAAAAGATGATGGTGGCTTGAATCAGGGTGCTAACAATGGAGGTAGTGGGAAGAGTTCTGCATATATTTTGAAAGTAAAGCCAAGATCTGCCAAGGTAGATAAGATGTGGGATATAAAAGAACAGTCAAGGATGACCATAAAGTTTCTGGCCTTAGTGACTGGAGAAATGGGAATTGCCATATATAAAGATGGGAAGAACAATTTCATGAAATTAAGCGTTTGGGGCCTGTCCATTAAAGATGTTGAGTAGATAGCTGGATATGTGAATATGAAGTTGAGGTAAGTGGTCTGAGTGACAGATAAGTTTATGAGTCATTTGCATATGATGATACTTTAAAAGTTATTAAACAAAATGAGATAACAAAGAAAATGTAGACAAAGCAGAGGTCCAAGGACTGGGCCTTGGGGATACTCCATGGTTAGAGGTCTGGCAGATCAAGAGGAAGCAGCAAATGAGCCTGGAAAAGAGCCTCCAGGGTGGCAGAAAAACTGAGAGGTGAAGTCTTTGAAAGGGTTTCAAAAAGAGATGGAATGAGCAACTGTGTCAAATACTGCTGACAGATTAAATAAGATGCAATGACCATTGAATTCAGCAACATGGAGGTCATTAGTGACCATTACAAGAGCTATCCCATCAGAATGGTGGGGACAAAAGCCTGACAAGAGTAGGTTCAGACAAGGGAAGGGAAAGATTAGAGACAATATGCACAAGCAACTCTAGGAAATTTTGTTGTATTGACTAGTTGGTGGACTATGGGATGAAAAATGTTCCAGGAGGCAGGGCGTGGTGGCTCATGCCTGTAATCTCAGCACTTTGGGAGGCGAAGAAGGATGGATCATTTGAGGTCAGGAGTTACAGAACAGCCTGGCCAACATGGTGAAACCCCATCTCTACTAAAAACACAAAAATTAGCCGGGTGTGGTGCTGGGCGCCTGTAATCCCAGCTACTCGGGAGGCTGAGGCAGGAGAATTGCTTGAACCTGGGAGGCAGAGTTTGCAGTGAGCCGAGACCGCGCCACTGCACTCCAGCCTGGGCAACACAGCGAAATTCCGTCTCACGAAAAAAAAAAATGTTCCAGGAAGAAGGAACGATTGGATTCTTCAGAAATGCCAAAACACGGGAGAGCATAAGTCAGGAAATTAAATTAGCTTTATTTACTAAAATGTAGAGTAATGGGTTTAGCAGATTAGGTTGTAAGGAAGGCAGAGGCTGAATGTCATTCTAAGAAATTTGAATTGTATCCTGAAGGTGAGGTATTTTAAGTAAAATAATAACACACATTTACCTTTCAGAATGAATATTTTGGAGGCAATAGTGAAGGTGGGTTAGAAAGGAGGAAAGACTGGAGAGAGATAAAGAGTTAGATACGGAACCCCTACAAGAGAAAATTAAGGTCTGAATTTGGGGATGGGGTCGCGGGCGGCAGAGGATGAAGAAATAAATACAGAAGACATTAGAAAGGACCCTGGTTTGTGGAGTGGAGAAAGGACAGGGGGAACTTGCTTCTAATTGGCCTCCTTGCCGGAAGAAGCACCCCATACATACTCCAAAAACTTCCTCTCAGATCCAAGACTCCCAATGCCCAAATTTGGAAATTCTACAACTAAATAACCATTCTGCAGGTTTCTTTTCCGTGCGGCTTCACTTTAAAATTTGAAAACTCCTGAGTATTAAAGCGTGTCACAATAAAGAGTAACACACAAGACCCAGACTCTTCCCTAAGCTAGCAAAGACTCGGCGGTTGAAAGCAGGGAAGGGATACAGGCGAGAAAGGGCTCAATCCCTGCTTCCGAAGATTTCACCTATTTTTCAGTTTGCCTGGAGCAAGCCACGCAGATTCCCTTTCCTCGGAGGCCTAGGGAAGGTCTGGTAGATTGTTGATTCACTGCCCCTCACCGCTTCTACAAATGGGTGAATGACACCTTTCGTGCCCCGCACCCTTTGCTCGCCCCTTAACATTTGCTCCTAGCCACTTCCGGCCCGTTCCCACGCTCCAGAAACCATTATTCCGCGTCATCCTACCTCAGTCCTCACCTGAGTCCCTTTCTCCAAACACCGACTTCAGTGCTTACAGATAGTAACCAGGGAATCTGGGAGGTGGAACTGCATCTTGGGACAAGTAGTCCAAGGTAAAAGAAAACAGTGGAGAACTACAATTCCCAGAATGCACTTCCATTTCCTACCTCTTCCCCAATGAAGCCCCCCTCGGCCTCCTTTTAAAGATTCTCTTAGCCACGTTGATTGTACGGGAAAAGCCTTTTTAAAACATTTTTTACGTTGCTTAAACCTACCATTTCGGAAGCATTCCGAAGGCTAAAGTGACAAATAAGCCCAGGCTAGGGAGAGGAGAAACGAGGTTCACGTCCTAGTCTGGCACCGTGTTGGATTGTCGCTGGGACGGCAGTCAGGCATTTGGTGTGGTCGCCTAAGGGGTGGGTCCTTCGGCGGGGGCGCCGGGAAACCCCGTGGGTCTGCGCGGCGTTCTTCCTTTTCGATCCGCCATCTGCGGTGAGTGTCTGCTCTTTGGCTGCTCTCGGGCCAGTACTGTATGCTGCGTTCTCTTGTGATCCCTGACCTAACCCGTCTCTTCCTTTTCCTCAACCTCAGGTGGAGCCGCCACCAAAATGCAGATTTTCGTGAAAACCCTTACGGGGAAGACTATCACCCTCGAGGTACGGGCCGGGTGGTCATGAGGAAGCCAAGGTCCGAATAAGGCCTGAGGTGGATTTTAGGACTGGCGCTGCTTTCCATGTCTTAGACCATGATTCCGAATTTTGGTTCTAAAACTTAAGCTTTGAAATGAGTACCTTTTGCTGAGCAACGGCCTAGAGGTGATTTTCGGTGGCCAAAGGCTAGGCCTGTCTCCTCTCGAGGGGTTCCAGCTAGTTAGTTAAAACGGAGGAGCTGCGCTGGGGAAGGAGACGCTCTGCCCGCCGAGCGCGAGCACGTGTGGCCCTGCGGCCGCCGCCCGCTCTGGGCCGGGGAGATGAAGGTGCTCTCCGGTAGCCGACTTGGGAGGTTGCCCACTGGGTGGGTAATAGGTCTCCTGAGTAGGTTTCAGTCCTGTCGCCGGTGCGGTTCAGTGGTAATTGTCAAACTAAATGAGTTCTGCTGTAGTTCCTTAATGTGTAACCAACATACTTTCATTTTAACACTCATAGGTTGAACCCTCGGATACGATAGAAAATGTGAAGGCCAAGATCCAGGATAAGGAAGGCAAGTAGTAGTTTGTAGTTAAGAAAACTTAACTTGTGGAGACATCAGCTTACCTGTAGGTGCTAGACATACTCGCTCTTGGTGAGGGGGGAAAGGGTCAGATTAACAAAGCGAAATACTTGTGGAATAACACAATAAACATTTGTGATCGGGGAGCACAGTACCTAGATTGGAATCCTTGAGGTGTATTTCACTTGTGTGAATTTGGACACTTACTTATTTATTTTGTGTGAGATGGAGTCTCCTCTGTCGCCCAGGCTGGAGTGCATTGGCTCGTCCCGGCTCACTGCAGCCTCTGCCTTCCAGGTTCAAGTGATTTTTGTGCTTCAGCCTCCCTAGTAGTGGGGATTACAGGCGTGCACCACCATGCCTGGCTAATTTATTGTATTTTTAGTAGAGACTTACCATGTTGGCCAGGCTGATTTCAAACTCTTCACCTCAAGTGATCTGCCCACCTCGGCCTCCCAAAGTATTGGTATTACAGGTGTGAGCCACTGCAGCCAGCCAAGTATTGTCCCTAAGATTAAATGCAGTAAAATATGATGTGTAAAGATTTAGAACCATGCCTAACCTCTAGTAAGGGCTTATTGTCAGCCGTTAGTATCATGTATTTGATTAAGGGGTGCTACCTTATAAATCTGGAGCACATCACAGGCTTGGTGTGCTGTGACTTAATTTTTGTTTTTTCTCATTAGGAATTCCTCCTGATCAGCAAAGACTGATCTTTGCTGGCAAGCAGCTGGAAGATGGACGTACTTTGTCTGACTACAATATTCAAAAGGTCCGTCTAGGGGAAGAGCAGCCTCTTTAAGTTATTTTGGAAATTTTTTATTTTACTTTTTTTGAGACAGGCTCTGACTCTGTCACCTAGGGTGGAGTGAGTGGTGCAGTCACTGCAGCCTCCACCTCTCAGACTCAGGTGGTCCTCCCACTTCAGCCTTCTATAGTTGGAACTATAGGCACCCGCCACCATGCCCAGGCAGGTCTCAAACTCCTGGGCTCAAGTGATACTCCCACCGTGGCCTCCCAGTGCTAGGATTACAGACGTGAGCCACACCATGTGTATTTTGGACATTTTGACACGCAAAAGGGGAGAATGGCATTAGATTAGCAGTAGATTTTTAGGTAACTCCTATACTGATACTTGAGAAGCACTGCTATAGTTTCTCCCATTATGAATTTTGCAAGTTGCATCCCATGTTGTAATGTAATGCATTCTTTAATCTCCCTATAAACTGTTAGTTAAGAATCTGATACTTTATTGAGGTTGGGGGCTGCAAGATTCCCTCATAAATGTTATTGTGTACTGCTACTGCTTTTAATTAGAAGATGCATAATGTTGGGTGTGCCCATTCTTAGTGGCATCATGAAAGCTTGCTTCATTCTTCCATTAACAGGAGTCTACTCTTCATCTTGTGTTAAGACTTCGTGGTGGTGCTAAGAAAAGGAAGAAGAAGTCTTACACCACTCCCAAGAAGAATAAGCACAAGAGAAAGAAGGTTAAGCTGGCTGTCCTGAAATATTACAAGGTGAGCCAGTTAAAGTGAAGGGCAGAATGTCAGCAAAGTCTTGGCTTATTTGGAAAACTTTATAGTACTTGTCAATATTTTCTTGGACTTAAGTATCCAATATTATCCCACTTTGGTTTGAATGAGGTATTCTGGAAATGAGAAATTCAGACTTCCTAGGGTTTTTCCTGTTAGGTATTTGAAATCAGTTATGTAATAGGGTTCTGAGTTTAAAGTCAGGTTTGGGTTCAGGTCTTACCTTTGTCTACCACTTGGAAAGCTGGCCTTTAGTGTTCAAAAGTCCCAAGACTTCTGAATGTTTTCATTATAGTAATAATAACTGGTGAGAATTTAGGGTGCTTTGGTTTGTAAGCATGAAAACTACCAGTATTACACAGTAAAAAGCTTAAATATTTTGAGTCACTTAAATTAGACTTAAGAATGTGTTGTAAAATTATCTTACAGCAGGTTTGTACTTTTCAGGTGGATGAGAATGGCAAAATTAGTCGCCTTCGTCGAGAGTGCCCTTCTGATGAATGTGGTGCTGGGGTGTTTATGGCAAGCCACTTTGACAGACATTATTGTGGCAAATGTTGTCTGACTTACTGCTTCAACAAACCAGAAGACAAGTAACTGTATGAGTTAATAAAAGACATGAACTAACATTTATTGTTGGATTTTATTGCAGTAAAAAGAATAGTTTTTAAGCACCAAATTGATGGTCATCCCATTTCCCTTAGTAGTGCTACTGCTGTCACTGTGTGAATGTTGCTTCTGGGGATTGTGTGACCCAATGGTTCTGTATACCTGCCAGGTACCAACCACTTGTAAAGGTCTTGATATTTTCAATTCTTAGACTACCTATGCTTTGGCAGAAGTTATATTTAATGTAAGTTGTCTAAATATAAGCCAGTTTGTGTTTCTGTCCATTTCTTGACCTCAACACAATAGACATTTGGGGCCAGGTAATTCTTTGTTGTGGGGTCTGTCATGTGATGAGCAGCATCTCTTCCCTCTACCCATTCAATGGCCAGTAGTGCCTATCTCCTGTCTTGGAGAATCGTGGTTTGTGTAGGTGTTAAGACCTTGGCTTAAAAGAGGGTATGGCATACTTCTGTTAAAAGCTAAAGTTGCCAACTCAAAAATGGATACTGACTGGGAGTGGTGGCTCATGCCTGTAATCTCTACGCTTTGGGAGGATCACTTGGGCATCCAGGAGTTGAGTTGACAGCCTGGGCACCACAGCAAGACCCCCATCTCTCCCACCTACTGGGGAGGTTGAGACAAAAGGATCCCTTGAGCCCGGGAGTTGTAATTACACATTGCACTTCAGCCTGGACAAGACCCTGTTTCAAAAGGAAAAAAATGCATCCTCAGTCTTGATGGTTTCAGTGGAATGTTTGCCGTCTGTTGTACAACTCTTGGGAATTTAATGTTTGTTCAGGATGGATCCCTATAAAGGAATGATTACTTATTTGTACTGTTAACATTAAAAGACAGTTTAGTTTCAAGCAGGACTTTAGTATCAAGCAGGACTTCGGAGCTCAATTCAGGGAAAGCTGGTTCACTTGATAAGCCTCTTAACTAAAGCATACACTTTAAAGAAATCGGTGATGTGTAAATAACAATTCCCTTTTACCATACTGCCAGTTTTTCCATTCAAGGATTTCTGATTGGAGGCATCCTTAAGATTTCCTATTTCTGAGTACTTTTGACAGTTTGTGCAAATGCATATGAACACATGGTAAGACAACTTAGATACTTTTTGGCCAGTGGTAGTGCACTTCAACCTTCAAACAAGCAACACGTTGAGTTATTTACATTTTTAATATAATTTTAAAATCCTGGATCCCAAGAAGTCTTGGCTTGAATTTGCTTTTCTTCATAACAAACAATTCTGTCTCCCACTTTAAATTCCATATTTTCTTCATCTAAACTGAGACCACAATCCATTCCCGTTTTGACAATTGAAATGTCATCTTTATGGTGTTTCAATGAGGTTAATGAGCCTTAAAAAGATAATTTAAGGTTAGTATATTCAATAAATGATAAGTACCTACTAAATACTACATTGTATGGTGTTAACCAGGAAATTACACTGAAATTCTTAAAAATTTTATGGTGCTGTCAAGTTAAATGATGGGACTAAATACCAGGGGAACCCCTTCAAAAATGAAGTTTGCTGTGAATAAGACTTGATTTGTAGCAAAATAACCTAAATCTCCTATTTCAAAGGTAGACAAACTTTTTGCTGAGGATAGGATGGTACTCAGGACTTGAATGGGTAAAAAGAACGTACATCTCAGGCAAAGGGAACCCATCAACTACAGACAATTTAGGAGTTACAACAGCAATAAGAAATGGCCTGAGCTGAGATTATGGGCATGAAAGATGAACAGATTTCAGATGGTTATACAGTCAACAGGTTTTGGTGACTGGATATGCTATTATAGGAGATTTTGATGTTGCTTACCCTTCCAAATTACATGTCCATTACGGGTTAATTTAAATTTTTTTTGTTTTTCTAACTGTCCCTTTTGGACTCTGCAGCCAGCCACAGGAACTTTTTTCTTCCCTTCTGTTACAGAGAAGGTAGCTAGTATAGATGCCTCACCTTTAGGAAGAAGAGAACGTTAATGTGCAGAAAACTAAAGATTCTGAGAAATACGTAATTTCTGACATTCTGTGGTATGAGAATTAAAGGTATGACAAAAATCCAAATTCATGCCTAGAAAAAAGTCTGGGTTTCTTTAACTCCAATTTTATTTTCCTGACCAATATTAAGAATAAAAATGCATGAAAATCTTTGGCTATTCTTTTTTTTTTTTTTTTTTTTGATCTTGGCTCACTGCAACCTCCACCTCCGAGGTTCAAGCGATTCTCATGCCTCAGCCTCCCGAGTAGCTGGGATTACAGGCGCCCACAACCACATCCAGCTGATTTTTATATTTTTAGTAGAGACGGGGTTTCACCATGTTGGCCAGGCTGGTATCAAACTCCTGACCTCAAGTGATCCACCTGCCTCGGACTCTCAAAGTGCTGAAATTACAGGCGTGAGCCACTGCACCCAGCCATCTTTGCCTATTCTTGTCTGCTCCATTAAAACCTTGTTTTAAGCTTTCTTTCAATATATTTTCTAGAGTAGATCATCTATCATTACTTATTTCTCTGTTATCTTTTTTAAAAAATTTTTACAGATGGGTCATCCAGGCTGGAGTGCAGTGGCATGATCATAGTTCACTGTACCCTCAAGCTCCTGGGCTCAAGCAATTCTTCTAGTCAGCTAAGACTATAGGTGCGTGCCACCATGCCCAACTAATTTTTTATTTTTATCTTTTTTGTTGTGGAGGCTGGTCTTGAATTCTTGGCCTCAAGCGATGCTCCTACCTCAGCCTCCCAAAGTCCTGGGATGACACGCATGAGCCACTGCACCTGGCCTCATTATTTTTCATTTTGCCACAGGTAATTTATATCTACTTAGAAGTACTAATTCTACTAATTCTGAGTCTGGTTTTTTTATTGTTTGTTTTTTTTTTGAGATGGAGTTTCGCTCTTGTTGCCCAGGCTGGAGTGCAATGGCATGATCTCGGCTCACCACAACCTCCGCTTCCCGGGTTCAAGCGATTCTCCTGCCTCAGCCTCCCAAGTAGCTGGGATTACAGGAATGCGCCACCACGCCTGGCTAATTCTGTATTTTTAGTAGAGATGGGGTTTCACCACGTTGGTCAGACTGGTCTTGAACCCCCAACCTCAGGTGATCTGCCTGCCTCAACCTCCCAAAGTGCTGGGATTACAGACATGAGCCACCATGCCCAGCCGAGTCTGTTTTTTTTCACCGACTAAAAATACAAATTCCAATAATGAAGTAACAGGCACTATAATCAACCAATTTTCTAGGGTGCTATTTTACTGGTGTTATTTGTTAGTGTTATCTGACTGGTGTGTTTGCTTAATCCTAGAAACCCTCATGACTCAGTTTTCCAAACTGCTCTTAGCACAAGAACATAAAAATCTCTGTATGATCATGTTGAGCAGGTCAGAAAAACCTAAAATAATAAATGTGTTATGTAGACCAAAAATGCAAAATCAAATCTCATGATGGGGAAACACTGGACAAATCCAAATCAAGGTACATTCTACAAAATAGCTGGCCAATATGCTTCAAAAATATCAAGGTCAAAAACAAAAATTGAAGAACTGTTCCAGATTAAATAGAGCTAGAGAGCTATGACAACATGGATATATTATAATCCATGATCCTGGACCGGGGAAAAAAAGTACATTGTTGGGACAATGGACAAAATGTGAATATGGACTGTGTATTAGATAAGAGCATTGTATAAATAAATGTTAAATTTCCTGAGTTTGATTAGTTCTGTAGTTTTATAAGATAGTATCCTTTTGCTTAGCAGATGTACATATTTCGAGGCAAATGGGCACTATATCTCAAACATTTTCAAATGGTCCAGGGAAAAAAAATCATGTGTGCATGGAGCAGGACAAAAATGAGGCAAATAGGACAAAATGTAGACAACTAGTGAAATTAGGTAAAAGATATATAGGAGTTCCTGGTATTTCTCTTGCAATTTTTCTGGAAATTTAAAACTATTATCAAAATTAAAAGTTAACCAAAAAAAATCTATGTGGGGAGGGAAAAAAAACAGATGAGGTGATTTAATAAATTTTAAATAAACTCAGTCTTTACTCTGGCTATGATATATGCTAGAAACAATAGTTTTAAATATTTAATATTTAAATGTAAATTTTCTTCTTATGGTAGACTTCTCTGCCAGCCCCACAACAAAGTCAACAGCTCTTTCCATGACACTGTTAATAATCTTTATGCGTTCAATAGTAGTGTAATTTGTATTATAATTATTTGTTCGTATCTAAACTGGAGGGCAAGTTCTTGATTCCTTATTTGCTTTTGTATACTCAAGGCATAGGCACAATGTGTTACACAGGGCAGGTGTTTACATAAGAAGTTACAATGGATTCTCATGGTAGTCATTTTCTTCTAGAACACAGGATATATCTTTCAACATTGAAAACGTTTCCTCTAAGCTTTGCTTTGAAGTGCTATTTATGGCACCTAATATACTAACTTTTAAAAGTAACATTCACTGATCACTCACCTACTGGGTGCTCTTCCACAGCACAGGGTAATCTGCTGCTCAGTTCCTCTTGCAAATCTTCAACAAGACGGTAAATTATTTTGTGAAGTTTAATTTTTACTCCTTTTTTTGCAGCTGACTGCTGGATAACATTGCCTGCATTCACATTAAAGCCATATATAACACCTAGCAAAAAGAAATATGATCAATGAAGTAGCACAAAGATTACATTATAATCATTTATTTGTCTTTCAAGCAGAAACTTGAATCTAAATTCTTTTATTTTCTAAATTAAAATAGCAAATAAGAGGCCAGGTGCAGTGGCTCACGCCTGTAATCCCATCACTTTGGGAAGCTGAGGCTGGCGGATCACCTGAGGTCAGAAGTTCAAGACAAGCCTGGCCAACATGGTGAAACCCCGTCTCTACTAAAAATACAAAATTAGCCGGGCGTGGTGGTGGGCACCTGTAATTCCAGCTACTCAGGAGGCTGAGGCAGGAGAATCACTTGAACCCAGGAGGCGGAGGTTGCAGTGAGCTGAGATCGCGCCATTGCACTCCAACCTGGGCAAATAGAGCAAAACTCCATCGCAAAAAAAATTAGCAATTAGAGGAGGTTAGAAGGTCTATGATTTTTTTTCTCACCAAAACTAGTAAATTTTCCAATTGATGAAAGAATTTTATAAATTGTATTGTGGCTTATTTAACAAAGAAAATTTCTTTATAATTTTAAGTCCATTCATTTAAGGAACATTAAGTGCCTATAACGTGTAAAGCAGTATGCTAAACAAAATTTGGTTTTCATACCAGAGAAATAAAAACACAAAAAATGACCAGGGCTAAAATACTATTCCTTCATTTTAATAACAATTACATTATTAAATTATAATCTTATTGTCTACAATTTTTGTGGTTTGCACTTAGGTATTCAGATGGCCAAAAGATGCCCAAAAATAGTGACTTAAAGGGGTGGAGGGAAAAATAGTGACTTAATTGGTAAAGGTCAAGAGTTATTTTTAAGAAGCAAGTTTCATGGAGCTGACCATTTTACCAAAAAACAAATAATGTATTTAACTGTAAATACTTTGGGAGAAAAAAAAAGCAAAACACTCTTGCCTTAAACAAAATGAATGAAAAAAATTAACCTGAACAGGCACGGTGGCTCATGCCTGTAATCCCAGCACTTTGGGAGGCCAAGGTGGGTGGATCACCTGAGGTTGGGAGTTTGAGACCAGCCTGACCAACATGGTGACAGACTGTCTCTACTAAAAATACAAAAATTAGCCAGGCATGGTGGCAGACGCCTGTAATCCCAGCTACTCAGGAGACTAAGGCAGGAGAATCTCTTGAATCCAGGAGGTGGGGGGTGCGGTGAGCCAAGATTGTGCCACTGCACTCCAGCCTGGGCAACAGAGCGAGACTCCATCTCAAAAAATAAAAAAAAAACAACCCAAAAAGAAAAAAAAGCAAAACACTCTTGTCTTAAACAAAATGAATGAAAATAATTAACTCCAACAGTTTAATCAGGAGAAAAATACAATCACCTTGAAAGTCCTATCATTAAGAAGTCATTCAGGCTGGGTGCGGTGGCTCACGCCTGTAATCCCAGGACTTTGGGAGGCCGAGGTGGGTGGATCACCTGAGGTCAGGAGTTTGAGACCAAACTGGCCAACATGATGAAACCTCATCTATGCTAAAAATACAAGAATTAGCCAGGTGTGGTCGTGGGTGCCTATAATCCCAGCTACTCGGGAAGCTGGGGCAGGAGAATCGCTTGAACTCAGGAGGGAGAGATGGCAGTGGGCCAAGATTGCACCATTGCACTCCAGCCTGGTTGACAAAAGCAAAAGTCTGTCTCAAGAAAAAGAAGTCATTCAATTGGCTAGGCACAATGGCTCATGCCTATAATTCCAGCACTTTGGGAGGCCAAGGCAGGTAGACCACCTAGGTCAGGAGTTCAAGACCAGCCTGGCCAACATGGTGAAACCCTGTCTCTACTAAAAATACAAAATTAGCCAGGCATGGTGGTGCATGCCTATAATCCCAGCTACTCAGTGGGGGCTGTGGCAGGAGAATCGCTTGAACTAGGGAGGCAGAGGTTGCAGTGAGCTGAGACCGTGCCACTGCACTCCAGCCTGGGCAACAGAGTGAGGCTCTGTCTCCCAAAAAAAAAAAAAAAAAAAAAAAAAAGTCATTTCAATATCATTCAACACACTATCTGTATTACAGCACAGTACTAAGCCAGTCAGTGCCTACCAAATACTTTTAATTAATCAGTTAGATGTTACCTCTATCCTTTTCAGTAGTAGAGGTGACATCTAACTCTAATCAAGTCAGGTTTCAAAGAATCTCTTTCCTAAATGATTCCTAATCACCCAACAATGTTTTTGCTTTACTAGGTGTTTGATTTATTTAACAGTCATGAGTCCTCCTTTTTGTGTATCATAAATTCAACTAATAAAGACAGTTCCCTGCCTTGTAGGCTTATAAAGCTAAAAAGACCTTTTGCTGTAAAAAGATACGACGTACAAAGTTATCAATTACCAAAGACAGGTAGCCAAAAGTAAAAGATGAAGGAAAGAACTGAATAGGGTGATTACACTGTTAGGAACATTCAGAAGTCTAATGAAAGATATGAGAATCAACCTTGGGATAGTAAAGAACTAGGAGGAGTAGGGAGAGGGGGCAGTTATGGTGCTTTAAAAAAAAAAAAAAAGATGGCCGCGCGCGGTGGCTCATGCTTGTAATCCCAGCACTTTGGGAGGCCGAGGCGGGCGGATCACGAGGTCACGAGATCGAGACCACGGTGAAACCCTGTCTCTACTAAAAATACAAAAAAAAAATTAGCTGGGCGTGGTGGCGGGAGCCTGTAGTCCCAGCTACTGGGAGAGGCTGAGGCAGGAGTATGGCGTGAACCCGGGAGGCAGAGCTCGCAGTGAGCCGAGATTGCGCCACTGCACTCCAGCCTGGGCAACAGAGCAAGACTCTGTCTCAAAAACAAACAAACAAAAAAAAGATAAACGTGACCAGGTCTTGAAATAGTCCCCCAAAATTGCAGTACGACCACAACAAATGGAGCTACGGCCACAATACTGCACATCCTATTAAGTTTCAATTGCTAGCTGGGACTGGACTATAGCAGGAAGGGTGATGCTGACAAGCCAAGCAACAAAAGACAGAAGCAGATGGTTCAGTGTTATTTGGGGAACACAGATTAACAAGAAGAAATGGAATCCTTACCATCAAATGCTTCAGCAAGGTTAATATCATTTGCACTTATATCACCCACTCCAAAATGTACTAATTCTAGTTCACACTCATGTGAAGCATCATAGGTATCTATAATGTTCAAAATGGCCTCAACAGAACCATCAACATCACCTAAATACAGAAAAAGTTTATAATTGTTGCTTTTAAGAGTTAGACATCAGCAGACATAAAAATGACAATAATCTATTTAAAGCCATGATAGGAATGTCATTTATCACTAAATCTACTTTTATTTAGGCTTAGCATTACACATATCTACTTGACTTAATAGCATATAATGAGCCAAATGTACATTTACAACAAAATCAGCAAGAAATGTTGACTAAGAAAATCTCTCCTAAAATACTGAAATAATTTTCATGTAAATGAAAAGGCCCAAACTATGAGAATAATAAAAAAAAAAAACATATATTCAAAGAATGAACTGTAATGTAAAATCTTTAAAAAGATACCTTTAATAATCACAGAAAGTACATTTGAATCTCTTTCCATTTTCTCTTTTGGCTTTAAGGCTATTTGTTCTTTTCTTTCTAAAAACCGTAGAAATGCTCTCTTCTTCCACAGTAGATTGCCATACTTCTCACGGGCTTTCTGATGTGCTTCTTGGTGTTCCTTTCGCTTTTCTTCTATTATTTTCAGATCCTCTTGACCTTTCTCCTGTTCTTGTTCATATTTCCTCCACTGAATAACTTCACGTGCCCTTGGCTTTATAGGGGAAAAACGCATTATTTAATGAAATAGACATCAATGACTGCTAGATTAAAGCCTTTGTGTTGTCCCGCATTAGGAAATTAGCTTAACTCATGTATGAAACTACTACTTTTATAAGTTTCAAGAAACATGTAAAATTTTAATTTGAGAGCTCGTATAATTGAAATGATTGAAAAATCTTATCCCCACCCCCCAAAATTCTATAGTCTAATGCTAAAATAGCACAACTTGCTTCCTCACAGCCCCTTATAATCTAGATTTGTTAACATTAATACACATATTTGGCATAACATTGTAAACTGGCATTTAAAATCATTATATTATATCTAATATATAGGAATTAAGCCTGATACACCTCAGATTCTACTTCAAGAATTTCTTCTCCTGCAGAAGGAAGATCTCTCCAGCCTGTAATTCCCACTGGCATGCTGGGATAGGCCTCATCAATTGTTTTTCCATTTTCATCAAACATTAAGCGTACTTTTGCCCAACATTTTCCAGCAACCAGAACAGAGCCTTTTCTTAAAGTTCCTCTTTGAATTATAGCTGTAGTAACAACACTAAAATGAAAATAAAAGTATATTTTAATGTCATTATGTACTTTAAGTAGAGCAAAGATATCTTTGTAAAGTTTAAGTTATATAAACATGTGTATAGACAAGATTAATTCCACCACTTCTTAACTTCTTAAGCAGTTTTTCACACTATAAAAACATTTCAAAGCTGGGTGCAGTGGCACATCTGCAATCCCAGCTATTCAGCAGGCTAAGGCAAGAGGATCACTTGAGCCCATGAGTTCCAAGTCAGCCTATCAAGACCATTTTAAACAAATTTATTTGCAATAGCCAAGAAGTAGAAGCAACCCAAATGTCCATCAAAAGACAAATGGACATTTCTTCCAAAGAAAATGTGGATTTTACATACAAAGGAATATTATACAGTCTTTAAAAAGAAGGAAATTGGCCAGGTGTGGTAGCTCATGGCTGTAATCCTAGCACTTTTGAAGGCCAAGGTGGGCGGATTGCTTGAGCTCACGAGTTTGAGACTAGCCCGGGCAACATAGCAGGACCCTATTTCAATTAAAAAAAAAATAGGCTAGGCACAGTGGCTCACACCTGTAATCCCAGCACTTTGGGAGGCTGAGGCAGGTAGATCACCTGAGGTCAGGAGTTCAAGACCAGCCTGGCCAACATGGTGAAACCCCGTCTATACTAAAAATACAAAAATTAGCCAAGTGTGGTGGCACGTGCCTATAGTCCCAGCTACTCAGGAGGCTGAGGCAGGAGAATCACTTGAACCTGGGAGGCGGAGGTTGCAGTGAGCTGAGATTGCACCACTGCACTCCAGCCTGGGTGACAGAATGAGACTCCATCTCAAAAAAAGAAAAATTAAAAAATAAATAAATATTAAATTTTTTTAAAAAAGGAAATCTTTCACAGGCTACAACATGAATGAAACTCTAGAACATTATACAAAATAAAATAAGCCAGTTACAAATGGATACATACTGTATGATTCCACTCATATGAAGTATCTAAAGTAGGCACAAAATAAAAACAGAAAACAGTGCCAGGCGCAGTGGCTCACACCTGTAATCCCAGCACTTTGGGAGGCCGAGGTGGTTGGATCACCTGAGGTCAGGAGTTTGAGACTGGCCTGGTCAACATGGCGAAAACCCTGTCTCTACAAAAAAATACAAAAATTAGCCAGGCTTGGTGGCGGGTGCCTGTAAATCCCAGCTACTTGGGAGACTGAGGCAGAAGAATTGCTTGAACCCAGGGGGTGGAGGTTGCAGTGAGCTGAGATCGCGGCCACTTCACTCTAGCCTGGGCAAGAGCAAAAGTCTGTCTCAAAAAGAAATAAATAAATAAAAGAAAAGCAGAAAACAGAAAGGTGGTTGCCAAGGGCTCGGGAGAGGGACAAGGGTAATTTTAAAAGGTATAGAGTTTCAGTTTCACAAGATAAAATAGTTCAACAGATCTGTTGCACAACAATGTGAATAAACAGCAATACTGAACTATATATTTAAATATGGTTAACATAATAAATGGGATGTTAGGTGTTTCTTACCACAATTTAAAATAAATAATTTCTTACGAGGTTATGCTAAGAGAAGAAGCAGGGAGCAAAGTGTTCTGACAGAATCTTAACCCACTTTCTATCCCAGTCTCCATCAGCTAAGGGATTACTCACAGTTGTTAGAGAGTGTAAAGCAATGAGAAAACCTCTCTTGCTGATACGGAGGAAAATTCAAGCACACCGCTTCAAAGACCTTTCTGCGTATTATATTAATGGGTAAAGTATAAAGAATTTACAAACCCTAAAATGCAACCGTTGGTATTTCATTCTAATTTATGTTATCTATAAGACTTTACCAATTCAGTCGAGTCAGTGAGAGAAAAAAAATAAAACAAATTGAACTACTTATGTCACCTAAATATGACTACTAGATGTATATGGATAGTTGCTATGGTCTACTGATAATAACTGCATTTTTGTGTTCTTGTGTTAATACAAACAATAAAATACTTTTTAAAACAAATGCTTTGAAAATATTGTTCATGAACTAACAATAACATGCAACAAAAATAATATATTGTCATAAAATCAAGTCACAAAAACCACGAAACAAATTAAAAAGGCAAGCATTTTAAGAGTCCTACCCTCTTCCTTTGTCTGTGAAAGACTCTATTACTGTTCCTTCCACTGGACCATTGGGATCTGCTTTCAATTCTAACATTTCTGCAAGAGCAACTGTTGCTTCTGCCAAAGCCATCAGATTGTCGCCCTTTAACAATAACAAAGGTTGTTAATACACATTAATAAATATTATCTGTAAATGTAAATACCAGGGACAGAAAGTCACATAATCCTTGCAAGTTATATTATACTTTTCTCTTTAATCATTAAAAGCATGATTACTCAATTTAACAAAGAAAGGAAGGGAGGGAGGGGAAACAAAAATAAGAAAAAAGAGAATGGGAAGAATGGAAGGGAGGGAGGGATCAGCAAGAACACTTGGGCCATGGACAGATCTTGCAAGGAGTAAGTGGCTTTTTTAAAGGATGGCCACTGGTGGGCTTGTTACTATCCCTTTCATAAACACATGCAATGCTTCATTCATTTTCTTTCTCCTCCGTCTGTCCCTACAATTGTGTTTCCTTCCTCTTGCTTTCTTTTTTTGTTTAAGTTCTATCCAACTGAACAAGATTTCACATCTATTATTTCATTTCATCAACTCAAGAATCCTACAAAGTAAATCAAGCATGACTTACCCCTATTAAATAAATGAGGAGAAAAAGCACTAACTAGAGATCTAGGCTCTAAGCTGTGCTTTATAACCCACCCAGCTGTGCAGCCTTTAAAAAAAAATCACCTCACCTCCCTGGATCTCCTTACCTCAACCATAAAAAGAAGCTGGAGTGGGTGATTCTTTTACCTTTCATGGTCTATGTTTACTATGCTCTCTAGGGCTCCAAGATCACACAGCTGATTAACTGGTGATGGAAATGGAACTGATAGGCAAGGTATTTTTCCACTCCTCCTATCAGCTAAGAGATTGCTCACAGTTGTTACCAAGTATAAAACAACAGACAAGGGCCGGGCACGGTTGCTCATGCCTGTAATCCCAGCACTTTGGGAAGCTGAGATGGGCGGATCACTTGAGGTTAGGAGTTCAAGACCAGCCAACATGGTGAAACCGCATCTCTACTAAAAATACAAAAAATTAGTTGGGTGTGGTGGCACGTGCCTGTAATCCCAGCTACTCAGGAGGCTGAGGCAGGAAAATCGCTTGAACCCAGAGGCAGAGGTTGCAGTGAGCCAAGATCATGCCACTGCACTCCAGCCTGAGACACAGAGCAAGACTTCATTTCAAAAAATAAAAAATAAAACAACAGACGACTGTAAAACAAAACAAAACAAAACAAAATTGACTAAATACTTTGCTTACCCACCCACTTATTCCTGGTATTTATTCCAATTTACAAAATGCTGCTCCAAAAAACAGAACTAGAGTTGTTTCCTTGCATGAAGTAATCCTTTATATATCTTGGAAAAGAAGGCCTCATCTTACCTCCCTGCTGCTCTCTTCCAATCCCCTCCCTTCCCTTGGAATCATCTCTGACACGCCTCCAAATCTGCCTAAGCAGCTTTACATCTACCTACTCATCTGATGGTATCTGGCCAGAAAAGGTGGTCAACTCTTCAAATATTTTAGTTTTTTTTTTTAGACAAGGTCTCACTCTGTTATCAAGGCTGGAGTGCAGTGGCATCATCTCAGCTCACTGTAGCCTTCGCCTCCCTGGCTCAAGTGGTCCTCCAGCCTTAGCCTCCCCAATAGCTAGGACGACAGGCACATGACACCAAGCCAGGTTAATTTTTGTGTTTTTATAGAGACAAGGTCTCATCATGTTGCCCAGGCTGTTCTTGAACTCCTGCCTCAATGGATCCGACCACCTCGGCCTCCCAAAGTGCTAGGATTACAGGCGTAAGTCACTGCGCCCGGCCAAATATTTTAATCTTATTGTAGTAAGCCTAACATTTGGATTTCAGAGTGCAATAACAATTGAGGGATAGTGCAGAAGATAACAAAGTAAGGTAGCATTTTATAAATTTCAGAGAAAAAGATGCACAGTTTTACTATTAATAGAGGCATAATTTCTAAGTATCTTGGAGGTAACACATTTAGGAAAAGTAAAGATGAAATGAGATTTAATTGGAGGAAGATGGTAGAGTAACCCACCATCCCTTCAGTGAATGATCAGGAGAAAAAAAAGGCTATATTATAAATAAACTTTGTAATATAATAAGGATGGACAAAAAAGGAAATTGTTACTTAGCAGCAACCTCTATAGGGTAAGAGAATTGGAAAACACTGATATGAGGCAAGCACTGAGTTTCCTTGGTGTTTATATTCAAGAAAGAATAGATGGTAATCTTAAAGAAAATGGAATTCATTATAAATAACATTTTAAAACATGTAGCAATTTAATCCACAAAAACATTCAGTCAATCAATAACAAAATCAACCTTAATATTTAATCTTGGTATTCATGAACTTTTTGTTTAAATCTCTTAAATGCTGTAAGGCCTGTTTTCCACTTGTAAGAGACATGAAATATAAGCACTATTTTGTTAACAACTGGATTTCATTTCTGCTTAAGACAGTCTTTGGTCAGGCATGGTGGCTCACACTTGTAATCTCAGTGCTTTGGGAGGCCAAGGTGGGACAATGGCTTGAGGCCAGGTGTTCAAGACCAGCCTAAGCAACACAGTGAGACCCTATGTCTACAAAATAATTTAAAAATTAGCTAGGCATGGGGTGGCACCTGCCTGTAGCCCCAACTACTCAAGAGGCTGAGGTGGGAGGCCAACTTGAGCTTTGGAGGTCAAGGCTGCAGTGAGCTGTGATAGCACCATGTCTTTATCCTACTATTTCCCTTATTCACCATTTATTCTCATCGTAAGTATCTCATAATAAAAAATATATTCCATTTAGACTTGACTCCACACTGATTAGCTGGTGACTGACCTCTCTGAGCCTAACTCCTAATATGCCAAACCAAGATAATACCATCTTTGCCTGGCACCAAGAAAACTTTTTAAAAACAACACAAATTATGTACATCAAAATGTTCTTTAGATGTAATATACTGTGTGCATTATGTACAGCATTCCCATCCAGGCATATTTATATGAGGTCCCCGCATTTACCGTAAGTGCGGAGACAGGCACTGCCTGAACATCACCTCCATAATCTTCACATACCACATCATAAGCCAGCAGCTCTTTTTTCACTTTCTCAGGATCAGCCTCAGCTTTGTCACATTTATTTATGGCAAGGACAATAGGAACTGAAAGAAATGGAGTTAAAAAGAGTGAAAATGATGACACCTTCAATTCCAGGTATTCACAGTGAAAGACACCAACTTTCTGTTCTGGTTTTCTCTTTACTCAGTGGATGTTTTTATCTAACAAAAGGCCAAAATAACCCACTTTAGAGTCACATGACCCTACTCTGTGCTCTACATATAGAGAAATCCAGATGCAAGATGTTAAAAGTATAATTATAAGCAGATTCTGAGTGCATAACAGACACCTGAGATTATAAAAAAAAAAAAATACAGTCGGGCTGGGTGCAGTGGCTCATGCCTGTAATCCTAGCACTTTGGGAAGCTGAGGCGGGTGGATCACCTGAGGTCAGGAGGTTGAGATCAGCCTGGCCAACATGGAGAAATCCCATCTCTACTAAAAAATACAAAAATTAGCTGGGTGTGGTGGCACGCGCCTGTAATCCCAGCTACTCGGGAGCCTAAGGCAGGAGAATTGCTTGAACCAGGAAGGCAGAGCTTGCAGTGAGCTGAAATTGTGTCACTGCACTTCAGCATGGGCAACAGAGCAAGAATCCATCTCAAAAAAAAACACAACAAACAATACATTCATCCCTGGGTATACTGGTGGATTGGTTCCAGGACCCCCACCATTGCCTATACCAAAATCCCGGCATACTCAAGTCTTGCAGCCAGCCCTGCAGAACCGTGTGTACAAAAAGCCATGTAAGGAAGTTTCAAATTCTGTGAATGCTGTTTTATTTATGTTTGGTTGGAAAAAATGTGTGTGTTAAGCGGACCCACACAGTTCAAACCTGAGATGTTCAAAGGTCAACTGTATTTTGGGTAGAAAAAGGCCTATCCTTAAACCTAAAAGCAAGATCAGTAAGTACACTGGAGATAATCTCCAAAACAAAAAAAAAAATCATGAGAAGATTCCAATTCAATACTGCTAGATCATTTGCCTCTTCTTTCCAGGGTTTATTAACTCGTTGTTAAAACCCAACATCTCATCCTAGGTTAAAACTAAGTACCAATATCACAAATTTTCTTTTAGGACTTATACTATTTATTCATACACCTAGGTCAGTGACCTAGTAGGCTCTCAATAAATGTTTACTTAATGAAAGGACCAAATAATCTTTTAATCTACTTACTACCACTAGACATATCCTCTCTTTAGAGACATCACACAAAATTCTACGGGGTAATTCTTTGGTTGCATTTCATCATCTCTGTAATTTTCTCAGGTATCAAACAGAAATTTTAAAAGATACAAAAAAGTTTTGCAACCCACAACGTACTATTACGAAAAAGTACATTCTGGCTGGGCATGGTGGCTCATGCCTATAATCCCAGGACTTTGGGAAGTGGGTGGATCACCTGAGGTCAGGAGTTTGAGACCAGCCTGGCCAACATGGTAAAACCCCGTCTCTACTAAAAATACAAAAATTAGCCAGGCGTGGTGGCAGTTACCTGTAATCCCAGCTACTCGGGAGGCTGAGGCAGGAGAATCGCTTGAACCCAGGAGAAGGAGGTTGAAGTGAGCCAAGATTGCACCAATGCACTCCAGCCTGGGCGATAAGAGCAAAACTCCATATCAAAAAAAAAAAAAAAGAAAAGGAAAAGAAAAAGTACATTCTATGTTGATAAGCTGGAACTTAACAGGTACCAAGAGAAGAGGTGTACAAAGCATGATCTAATGAATTTATCCTATCTCAATCAATTGCTTTGTAATGGGATCCCTGGCAAATTTGTCCCTCTCTTCTTGCATGTATTCCCTAGAATCATTAAGAACATAGTACATCACAGAAAGGCAGTTTTGAGGAATTAAAAAGGAATGAGAATAACATTGGAAGCTAGCAGATCCAAATTCCAAATGCAGACATACTGAAAATTAGTGTATAATTGTATATAATTAGGGAGAGTTCTGGCTGCTATCTGAGTCTTAGTTTTCATGCTGTAAAATGAAAGAACTGGACTAGTTCAATAACTCCCAACCTTTTAAAAATCTTGCCAGTAAATCTGGGGGGAATATGACACACTTCATCGAGTACATTTTCTCAGTAAGGGTAGGGGTACAGTCATTTTAGAATAAAAATGAATATACTGAATGTGTAACTTTTTTTTTTTTTTTTTTTTTTTGAGACGGAGTTTCGCTTTTGTTGTCCAGGCTGGAGTGCAATAGCACAATCTCGGCTCACCACTACCTCCACCTCCCACGTTCAAGTGATTCTCCTGCCTCAGCCTCCCAAGTAGGTGGGATTACAGGTATGTGCCACCACGCCTGGCTAACTTTGTATTTTTAATAGAGACAGGGTTTCTCCATGTTGGTCAGGCTGGTCTCGAACTCCCAACGACCTCAGGTGATCCACCAGCCTTGGCCTCCCAAAGTGCTGGGATTACAGGCGTGAGCCCCCACTCCCAGCCTAGAATGTATAACTACATGTGTGGGTATTTATTATTATAACTTTTAAATGAAGAAATAAGGGAGAAGATGGTTAAGTGATTTTCCAAAACTTTGAATTTTATACATTTGATCAGATAAGAACTTATTTAAAGCAGAAGGGAAAGTTTCTCTTTAGAGAAGAATTCCACATAATAAATTAACTGGAAATAACAGAATATAACCACCATGCAACTCCTAATGAATTTAGGTGATGGGTAGATCGAATTTCTTTATTTTCTTACTTTTGTATCTGTTTAAAATTTCCATGATAAAAAGCTGAAAAAAAAAAAAAAAAGGCATAGTAGAGGGAAGATTGTACCTGTGGTCTGTACTTATGGTCACAAGTCCCAAGTTGAATCCTGCTATACTCTTCCTATTAGTTATAAGTCTGTGGGAAAACAATTTAACTTTGAGGCTTATCTGTAATACAGGTATAATAACTCTGGGATTGTTGAGAAGACTAAAATGAGCTACATGTAAATGGCCCCAGAACTTTGACTTTATGTAGTAGATCGATTAAGTCAGCCACACAGTACCTTGTGCATCTTTGGCATGCTGAATAGATTCTACAGTTTGTTTCATCACTCCATCATCTGCAGCTACAACCAATATGACAATGTCAGTGACCTGAGCACCTCTGGCTCTCATTGCTGAGAAAGCAGCATGTCCTGGAGTATCAAGAAAAGTTATCTTTTCCCCAGAAGGCAGAGAGACTGTGGAAACAGAAATTCAAGAATATCAAGGATTCAAACATGTACTTCCTTAATACCAAAGAATATATGTGACATTATCAGAAACCATCAATAATTCTTTAAAATAATTTTATTCCTTCCATTAATCTTAATCAGAACACAGGTCATCATTTCACAATGAAAAGTGATAAAATGCCAGTGAGATTCTTATGGGTTTTTTTCCGTGTAAAAATGTCAAACTAAAGTTTCCATATTTCTAGAACATAACTACTTTCATAAATGTATCAACTGATATATCTATTTTAGAGATAGAACAGACCAATTGTTGTACAGGCAGCCACCCTAACATTAGCAAATCAGAGTTGCACAACTCCCTGAGCCACAGAGAGGCAATTTAGTAGGCAGTAGCTCAGGATTTGAGTCCATTGACCTTGGGTTTAAATCCTGGCTATGCTACTTACTGGCTATATACTGTGGGAAAGTTGCTTAATTCGGAGAAGTATCAGGTTCCTTATTTGTAAGTGCAACTATTAATACCTACCTTACGATGTTGTTGTCAAGATAAAAAAGACAAAACATAAAAGGTGCTTAGCACAGTACTGGAAACATGCTAGGTGCTCGTAAATGGGACTATTATTTAATTATTATCAGCAAATATTATCACAACCTAGCAAAGGAGGTTATATAAACATAATTAATTAATAAAAAAATTGTAGGCTCATTAAATCAAACTAAGAATGAGCTAGAATTAAAAGTTAACACAATTTTCAGCCAGGCACGGTGGCTCACACCTGTAATCCTAGCACTTTGGGAGGTCAAGATGGGCAGATCACTTGAGGTCAGGGGTTCGACACCAGCCTGGCCAACATGGCAAAACCCCGTCTCTACTAAAAATACAAAAAAATTAGGCCGGGCACGATGGCTCACACCTGTAATCCCAACACTTTGGGAGGCTGAGGCGGGCAGATCACAAGGTCAGGAGTTTGAGACCAGCCTGGCCAACATGGGGAAACCCTGTCTCAACTAAAAATACAAAAATTAGCCAGGCACGGTGGTGCACACCTGTAGTCCCAGCTACTTGGGAGGCTGAGGCAGGAGAACTGCTTGAACTGGGAAGGCAGAGGTTGCAGTGAGCCAAGATTGCACCACTGCACTCCAGCCTGGGTGACAGAGTGAGACTCTGTCTCAAAAAAAAAAAAAAAAGTTAACAGTTAACACAATTTTCTTCTTATAAAATGTACAAAAAACAGCTTTACTAACCACTTGCTCTACATTTCATCAAACCAATGAGTGTAAGCTTTAGCCTTCTCTTTTACTTTGAATTTGTGTATTTCATACTATGACATTTAGTTTAAGAAAATAATAAGTGGGGTTCCCAAGCACATTGTAAGGTAATTTGTGTTCATACCAAGAAAGGCACCAATGTGCTGAGTGATGCCTCCAGTTTCCATTGCTGCCACTTGAGTTTTTCGAAGTTTGTCAAGTAATGTCGTTTTCCCGTGATCAACATGGCCCATTATAGTAACAACTGGGGACCTTGGGGTTAATAAAGCTGGATCTGCCTGGGGCCTACAATTAACAGCAAAAGAGTTTCATTTCTTAAATATCAGAAATACTTTATAGCCTGTGAATTGGTTCACATTTATCCCTGTGAACTACCATTAACAATAAAACCCAATATTCAGCATGGATTAGACCTATTTCCCCCTCCTATACATATAATGACTTACGACAGACTATTTAATAACTGCCTACCTACCTGTGGTTTGCATTTTCATAACAATGAGCAGAACTGAATCAAATTTGAAAATTCAGATCAATGTATACATTCAGCAAATTTTAAAAAATCCTTAAAGTTTTATAATAACTTGAATGTATAATACTTTCTAATGCTTTAAGTACTTTGAAGAAAAGTTTATATACACATATCTTTATTACAAAAGAAATTTTAAAGCAAATCTTTCCATTAAAAAGTATAAATATAACTATGTAGTCTCCCCTAAACCCTGCCAGTATATACAGTTAAGTTTTACCTTCTTACAGCATCTTTATTTTTTCTGACTTTGTCCTGTTTTAATTTACTCCACTTTAACTTCATCCCTGCCTTCATTATCACTTCTTTGATCCAGACTTCATCTAAATGTGAGTCTGCTTCCAGTGAATCTATGTCAATAGCAGTGTTCAATAAAGCTTCATATACATAATCTGATTGGAATAAAATAAAACCTTTTAGGATCATTAATTAAATGCTCAAGAAAGTAATCTCTATTAATAAATGTCTATATAAACAGTACACTCAATGAGAGGAATAACTATGCAAACTGTTTCTCTAATATTAACAAATTACAAGGAAGCTAAAAAATGTTTTTTAATTATTTAAAATATGATACATTTCTATTAACTGACTTTTCTGCATATTCATAAATATTTGAATATTTATGTATTCGAGCCATCTGAATCATCAATAAAACATTAAGATAAATTTAGTATTCATAATAATTATTGTCTATTTCTCTAAAAATTTAAGGTCACAAATGTCATGTATACACAAATGTGTGTGTGTATACACAATCAATTCCCATTGTTTGCAACAATTATGTTCTATAAAGTCACCAAAACTATTGAGTTAGCAAATATTGAACCACTGTTCTGAGGGGAAATATAGAGTTGGGTTCCTGCAAGCCTTTAGTCACATTTCATCAACTGATCAATACATAATTTTGTTTTATGCATTTCTGTTTAAAGATACTATATATATTTATATATATAGTATTATATATAATATATAATATATATAATATATTATATATAATATAATATATAATATATATAATATATAATATATAATACTATATATATCTCAAGATGTATTATATATAATATATATAAATCAAATACATAAAATATTTATATATAAATACATGTATTTTATATATATATTTGATTCATTAACATTGAACTCATGGCCAATTGCACCATAACTCATGCCAGAACAAGCTTATCTGAGATGCATATTTTCTCTGTAAGGTATATCACAGCCTTCTTGGGCTTAGGAACACTAGATAGGACTTCAGTACCACATTTAGGAACCATTTTAAACAGGAAAATTACCAACAAAAAGCATAAAAATGTGAAAAAAATGTGGCACTAAATAGAATACAAAAAGGACACTTGTTTGCAGTACGACAGCTGAAACAGAATGTCACCTCATTCAACCTCAGCTTCAGAACATGCACAATGGACAACTCACATTTTTCACTATTCTGCACATGTCCAATAATAACTGCAAGAGAACCTGAGTACTGATTTCTTTCTTTTTTTGGGGGACAGAGTTTCGCTTTTGTCACCCACGCTGAAGTGCAGTGGGGCAATCTCGGCTAGCTGCAGCCTCTGCCTCCCAGGTTCAAACAATTCTTCTGCTTCAGCCTCCTGAGTAGCTGGGAATTTAAGTGTACGCCACCATGCCTGGCTAAAATTTTTGTATTTTTAGTAGACAGGGTTTCACCATGTTAGCTAGGCTGGTCTCAAATTCCTGACCTCAGGTAATCCGCCTGCCTCAGCCTCCCAGAGGGCTGGGATCACAGGCCTGAGCCACTGTGCCCAGCAAGTACTGATTTTTGAGATGCAAATACATTTTGTTGAGTAGGTGAATTTTCACATACAGAATCCACACCTAAAATAAACAATCCACTCATAATGAGAACTGACAGTATGTACACACACACACACACACACACACACACACACAGAGACACACACACAATATGTATCTCTGAATACATGTATCCGCAATTCATTTACTTGTTTATGTACCTAGGGTGTCCAAAAAGTCTTTATTTTTTATTTTAAAAAAATTTTTGGCCAGGCACGGTGGCTCATGCCTGTAATCCCAACACTTTGGGAGGCCGAGGCGGACAGATCACGAGGTCAGGAGTTCAAGACCAGCCTGGCCAATATGGTGAAACCCTGTCTCTACTAAAAATACAAAAATTAGCCAGGCATGGTGGCAGTGCCTGTAGTCCAAGCTACTCAGGAGGCTGAGGAGAATCGCTTGAACCCGGGAGACAGAGGTTGCAGTAAGCCAAGATCACGCCACTGCACTCCAGCCTGGGTGACAGAGCGAGACTCCATCTCAAAAAAAAAAAAAATTTTTTTTTGAGACAGGGTCTTGCACTGTTGCCCAGGCTAGAGTGCAGTGGCGCAATCCTAACTCACTGCAGTAGCCTCAAATTCCCAGGCTCAAGCAATCCTCCTGCCTCGGCCTCCATTGTAGCTGGGACCATAGGTGCCACCACCACATCCTACTAATTTTTTGTAGAGAAGGGGTCTTGCCATGTTGCCCAGGTTGGTTTTGAACTCCTGGTCAAGCAATTCTCCCACCTTGGCCTCCTAAAGTTCTGGAATTACAGGTGAAAGCTACTGCACCCAAACCAAAAACTCTTGAAATATAGGAAAAATATTTACTTATTCTCTTTTTCATTTTATTTAATGTGCTTTGTTTTAACTCAAGTCATGTTTCCCTATGGATGATAAATAAACGTATCTGTGATGATAATGAAATAAGTAGTTTTATGTTCCAGACTTGCAGTCACCCTATAAAAATATATTTAAAGAGCAGATACGAAAGAAAGGCAGCCAGGTGCGGTGGCTCACACCTATAATCCCAGCACTTTGGGAGGCCGAGGTGGGCAGATCACCTGAGATGAGGAGTTTGAGACCAGCCTGGCCAACATGGTGAAACCCCATCTCCATTAAAAATACAAAAAATTAGCTGGTCACGGTGGCACGCACCTGTAATCCCAGCTGCTCCAGAGGTTAAAGCAGGAGAATCTCTTGAACCCGGGAGGCGGAGGTTGCAGTGAGCCAAGACTGCGCCACTGCACTCCAGCCTGAGCAAGAGTGAGACTCCGTCTCAAGAAAAAAAAAAAAAAGGAAGAAAGCCATCCTCAGATAAACAGAACATTACACTAAAAGAACATCCTATTCACTGGTGTGCTGGCAAATGTTTAATAACTATGCTCTCAAAAATAAATCTCTAATTTACAGTATTCTCCAATTTCCATGGTGCAAATATGCCCACCATGGTTGATTACAAGCTACCAACATAAAGTCACTGAATGCAGAGTTGGGAAGAGATGCACAGTAGTAGACTACTATATAGTTTTTTTACCATATAGATATGATAGGCATAAATAACCTTGAGAACACAGATAATTGTAAAATGCAGTAAAATAACTGGGAAGTGAAGAGTTGGTTTTGTTTGTTTGTTTGGGGTTTTCTGAGGCAGGGTCTCACTCTGTCGCCCTGGCTGGAGTGCAGTGGCACAATCTCAGCTCACTGCAACCTCTGCCTCCCAGGCAGTCCTCCCATCTCAGCCTCCCAAGAAGCAGGAACTAGAGGCTCGCATCACCATACCCAGCTAATTTTTGTATTTCTTTTGTAAAGACAAGGCTTCATCATGTTGCCCAGGCTGATCTCAAACTCTTGGGCTCAAGCGGTATGTTTGCCTCAGCCTCTGAAAGTGCTGGGATTACAGACATGAGCCACTGCAACCAGCCAGTGAGTTTTTGAGTTTTCACTACCTTTGTGACTTAATTGTTTTAAATGGTTGTGTTTAACAACCAGCTCACATAATTCCTTATAATTTAGCAATAAGCTCACAAGCTGATGCAAGCCAGAACCAGCAAGCCACTGATCGTACTCCACAATAATACCAAGAAGCCATTTCCTATTTATCTTTCTACCACATGCTTTCCCAAGGGAACACATTTTAAGAATGATACAAGTCAAATTTACTATGTGAATATGCTCTCAGAGAACTGTAAAACTATTTCAAAACAAAAATTAAGAGTTGGCCAGGCAAAGTGGCTCACATCTGTAATCCCACCACTTTGGGAAGCTGAGGTGGGTGGATCACCTGAGGTCAGGAGTTCCAGACCAGCCTGACCAACATAGTGAAACCCTATCTCTACTAAAAATACAAAAATTAGCGAGGCGGCTAGGCGCAGGGGCTCACGTCTGTAATCCCAGCACTTTGGGAGGCTAAGGTGGGCGGATCACCTGAGGTCAGGAGTTTGAGACCAGCCAGACCAACATGCTGAAACCTCGTCTCTACTAAAAATACAAACAAGTTAGCCAGGCGCAGTGGCGGGCGCCTGTAGTCCCAGCTACTCGGGAGGCTGAGGCAGGAGAATGGCGTGAACCCAGGAGGCGGAGCTTGCAGTGAGCCGAGATTGCGCCACTGCACTCCGGGCTGGGCGAAAGAGCGAGACCCCGTCACAAAAAAAAAAAAAAAAAAAAAATACAGAAATTAGCCAGGCGTGGTGGCGCATGCCTGTAGTCCCAGCTACTCGCGAGGCTGAGGCAGGAGAATCGCTTGAACCCGGGAGACAGAGGTTGCAGTGAGCTGAGATCGTACCACTGCACTCCAGACTAGGTGACAGAGCAAGCCTCTGGCTCAAAAAAAAAAAAAAAAAAAAAAAAAAATTAGCCAGGCATGTTAGGCACCTGTAATCCCAGCTACTCGCGAGGCTGAGGCAGGAGAATTGCTTGAACCTGAGAGGTGGAGGTTGCAGTGAGCTATGATCACGCCATTGCACTCCAGCCTGCGCAACAAGAGTGAAACTCTGTTCAAAAAAAAAAAAATTATGAGTACAATTCTATTTCTAATAATGCTAAAAATACCTAATACTCTAGTTTTCCAATACATTATACCGAACTTTTGAGAGGTAGCTTACATAGAGAGATAATCGTTTCCCCTCTGTGTTAAATGCATATGGTATTAACATACTATTTTATTTTTATCCAAGACTTAAATAAATATTTACATGTAGAAAAGTGTCCAACATATTGCAACAAGAAATATTACATCAAGCTACTTAACTGACCCAGAAGAGGGAATAAATGCACTCATATCACTAATGTATACAGTAGTTAAAAATAATTACCTCATGAAAACTATCTTTAATTCAGAAGAGATTTGAATATGAAATAAGCTTCAAATAGACACATTTATTTTCATCATAGATAATCAGTTTGGGTTTTAGAGTACTACTCCATGAGACTAAATTTGTATTTTAATCATTCTATTTATTAGTCATACTAAAGAATCATGATTATGGGTTCCTCTGTGTATAGGGGTAGGGGGTCATGTTTAAAAAAAAAAAGGAGTACTCATCTTTTAGAGATACATACTGAAGTATTTATGGATAAAATAAAATATCTATTGTCACTGACTTATGCATACGTTTAAGCTTATTCCATTCTTTCTGCTACCATATTTGTCTGATAATTGCTAATAATAAAAAGTTTTGCCAGGCGCAGTGGCTCACACCTATAATCCTAGCATTTGGAAGGCTAAGGTGTGCAGATCACTTGAGGTCAGGAGTTCGACACCAGCCTGGCCCACATAGTGAAACTCTGTCTCTACTAAAAATACGAATATTAGCTGGGTGTGGTGGCATATGCCTGTAATCCTAGCTACTTAGGAGGCTGAGGCACAAGAATTGCTTGAACCGGGGAGGCAGGAGTTGCAGTGAGCCAGGATCCTGCCACTGCACTCCAACCTGGGTGACAGAGCAAGACTCTGCCTCAGAAAAAAAGCTTTAAAAATCAAGCCTATTATCAATACTACTTATAAAACCACACCAATACAATTTTCCTTAGAAAAATTCTGAATGACATAGCCATATTCATTTATTTTCAAAGTTTTCTAGCTATAAAATGACTGAATAATCCATCTGCAAAATCATTAAAAATGCCAAACAGGCCAGGCATGATGGCTCACACCTGTAATCTCAGCACTTTGGAAGGCCGAGGTGGGCGGATCACCTGAGGTCAGGAGTTCGAGACCAGCCTGACCAACATGGAGAAACTCCGTCTCTACTAAAAATACAAAATTAGCCGAGCGTAGTGGCACATGCCTGTAATCCCAGCTACTTGGGAGGCTTGAGACAGGAGAATTGCTTGAACCCAGGAGGCAGATGTTGTGGTGAGCCAAGATAGTGCCACTGCACTCTAGCCAGGGTAACAAGAGCGACACTTGTCTCAAAAAAAAAAAAAAAAAAAAAAAAGCCAAACAGTGTGCTAACAATTTTGTACTCTTTGTAAAGATGTACATGCGCAAAAAGTAGTAACACTTTCAGTCAGGAAACACACTGAAGTTTAGCATTGCTGTGATTTACAAAATAATTATTGAAAGATAATGTGGTTGATAAGTAACAACATGTGCTCTGGAGCCATATTCCATAGGTTCAAATATTCCCCATATTCCCTAGGTTCAAATCCTGGCTCTCCCACATACTAGCTGGAAATAGTGGGTAATTACTTATCCTCTCTAAACCTCACTTTCCCAGCCTGTAAATAAGGATACCTAACTTTAGGGCACTGTGAGAATTATAAGAGTTAAAAAAGTACTGGTACATATTAACAACTCAACATATATGAGTCATTATTAATTCTTTTTTCCCCAAGAGTCTGTTACACTTTGTTACAATAACAGGGTATTTCTCATATACTGAATTTTAATGTCACTTTATAATGAAAACTCAAATTTTGTTTCAAAAATCCTAAATTGGTAATAAGCACATCACAATGAAGGAATATAAAAATGACAATAATATGCTCCATTTATAAATAAAAATAATATTATGACAAGTTGTAGTTATTACTACCAGTAATTCTTTTTTTTTTTGAGATGGAGTCTCGCTCTGTCGTCCAGGCTAGAGTGCAGTGGTGCGATCTCGGCTCACTGCAAGCTCTGCCTCGCCGGCTCACGCCATTCTCCTGCCTCAGCCTCCTGAGTAGCTGGGACCACAGGCGCCCGCCACTACGCCCGGCTAATTTTTTTGTATTTTTAGTAGAGACAGGGTTTCACCGTGTTAGCCAGGATGGTCTCGATCTCCTGACCTAGCCTCCCAAAGTGTTGGGATTACAGGCGTGAGCCACCGTGCCTGGCTACTACCAGTATTTCTCTGCTGGCCTTACAGATATTGTCAAAATGAGAGAAAAGGCTGGGCATGGTGGGATCACGTCTGTAATACCATCACTCTGGGAGGCCGAGGCGGGCAGATCACTTGAGGTCAGGAATTTGAGACAAGCCTGGCCAACATGGTAAAACCCCGTCTCTACTAAAAACACAAAAATTAGCCGGGCGTGGTTGTGGGCACCTGTAATCCCAGCTCCTCAGGAGGCTGAGGCAGGAGAATCACTTGAACCTGGGAGGCGGAGGTTGCAGGGAGCCGAGATCGTGCCACTGCACTCCAGCCTGGGCGACAAGAGTGAAACTCCATCTCAAAAAATAATAATAAAAAGAGTGAAAAAAAGGAAATCAGAAAATTATAGGGCCAGGCAGGGTGGCTCATATCTATAATCCCAGGACTTTGGGAGGTTGAGGCAGAAGGATTACTTGCACCCAGGAGTTCAAGACCAGCCTAGACAACATAGTGAGGCTCTGTCTCTACAAAAAATAAAAAATTAGCTGGGCATAGTGGCACATGCCTGTAGACCCAGCTACTCAGGAGGCTGAGGCAGAACGATTGTTTTGAGCCAAGGCTGCAGTGAGCCATGATCGTGCCACTACACTGGACAAAGCAAGACCCTGTCTCAAAAAAAAAAAACTAAAAAAAAAAGAAAGAAAAAAGAAAATTATAGAAAAACAAAAAGAGAAAGTATGTAAGTATAGCCCCTCAGTCTAAAAACATTCTTTGGATTTATTCTAATAGCCCACAAAACTTCTGAGAAAGAAAACTTAATTCATGTAAGAAAATCTTTTCCACTTTAATTAAAAGCAAAATCTTGGAGAAGTACATTTGGCAGAGTCAAGAAACTAACTAGGGATTATGACTTAAAGTGAAGACTATTATAATGACTTAATATATTTTTTAAGTGCCAGTCTAGTTTTTAATCTTTCAATGCCTTAATCTCATTGCAAATAAAATGCCCGGTCTTCCAACATTCCCATATTTTGCTTTGTAAAAATATCTGACTCACCTGTGTTCTTTTCCATTGCCCTGGCCAGTTCCTCAATAGTCATTCCAATCCATACTTCTACCACCTTTTTAGATTTTGTTGAAGATAACTGAGATTTCCATGGTCTTTCTTCCTATTAAAAAAATCAGAACATATAAACAAAAAGGAAGAAAAAACTTAAGTGACAATTTAGATTTATTCTCAAATATCTACCACAATCATAGCTACTATTTCTTTCTTTCTTTCTTTTTTTTTTTTTTTTTTTTGAGACAGAGTCTTGCTCTGTCACCCAGGGCTGGAGTGCAGCTGCACGATCTCAGCTCACTGCAACCTCTGTCTCCTGGGTTCAAGCCATTCTCCTGCCTCAGCATCCCCAGTAGCTGGGATTACAGGTGTGCACCACCAGGCCCAGCTAATTTTTGTATTTTTTTTTCTTTTTTTTTTTTTTGAGACAGAGTCAAACTCTGTTGCCCAGGCTGGAGTGCAGTGGCACAATCTGAGCTCACTGCAACCTCCACCTCCTAGGTTCAAGCAATTCTCCTGCCTCAGCTTCCTGAGTAGCTGGGACTACAGGCATGTGCCACCATGCCCGGCTAATTTTTGTATTTTCAGTAGAAACGGGGTTTCACCATGTTGGCCAGGCTAGTCTTGAACTCTTGACCTTGTGATCTGCCTGCCTAAGCCTCCCAAAGAGCCGTGATTTACAGGCACGAGCCGCCACGCCTGGCCTAATTTTTGTATTTTTAGTAGCGATGGGGTTTCACCATGTTGGCCAGGATGGTCTCCATCTCTTGACCTTGTGATCCGCCCGCCTTGGCCTCCTAAAGTGCTGGGATTACAGGCGTGAGCCACCGCATCCGGCCATAGCTACTATTTCCACCAACAAACACTCCCATAAGTAGTTAAACCTTAAGCTAAAATTAAAATCCTGCATCCTTAATTCACTGTTTTACACTGATTTCCAAGGAACCAAATTCATCAGCACCACACAATTAACCAGAACTTCCCTTTCTCACAAAGCTCTATTGCTTGGAGTAGAGCATTAAGTAATAAATATTCTGTAAATGATAAAATACTCAAAATGGATTTCTACTCATGGTTCTAAGCACTTTCATTTTAGACCAAGTAATACAATAACTTACAGAAATCTGTAACTATACCGGGTGCGGTGGCTAATGCCTGTAACCCCAGCTACTCAGGAGGCTGAGGCAGGAGAATAACTTAAACTCAAGAGGCGCAGTTTGTAGTGAGCCGAGATCACGCCACTGCACTCCAGCCTGGGTGACAGGGTGAGACTCCGCCTCAAAAAAAAAAAAAAAAAGAAATCTCTAACTACCTTTTTTGTTACTAGAAGCCTATACTGAGATAAAGCAGCCCCAGTGAGCACATCTGTTGGCCAGGGCCAGGCATACAGTTGAGCTGTCCACACAGGGTAAGCAGATGAAAACCCATGCCTCCACTGTCTTAATGCTCTTCTTTGACACAGACTGTGCAGTTGCCTATAAATAGTGTGAAATCGTAGCAAGTTCTCCAACTTCAGTAGCTTCTGGTTCATGTTTCTCCTGGAAAAAAAAAAGGTTTTAAAATAATATTCAAATCAAGTTAGCAAATATTAATTGGATATTTACTATATGCATAGCACTGGGCTACACTTAGCTCACTAGACTTATAACGATGAGTAAAACTGGGTTCTTCCCCTGAAAAATCTCAGTCTCATCAAGAGATGGGATTCCATACCAAGTACTCTCTACATACTAGCTATTATTATTACTGTTAATGTTACTGCTATGATAGAATTGAACAACTTGTAAAAGGCTCTTTTTTCACTCTTGAAATATCAACTAACCAAATCACAACTAGAGTAATGTTTCTAAAGTGCAAATTCCAAATGATAACATTTCTGTTAAACACCCTGAAACTTCTTTTTTGAAACCGGGTCTCACTCTATCATCCACGCTGGAGGCTGGAATGCAGTGGTGTGGTCACAGCTCATTGCAGCCTTGACCTCCCAGGCTAAGGTGATGCTCTCACCTCAGCCTCCCTAATAGCTGGTACTAGAGGTACGCACCACTATGCCCAGATAATTTTTTGTTTGTTTTTTTTTGGTAGAGATGGTGTTTCACCACGTTGTCTAGGCTAGTCTCAAACTCCTGGGATCCAGTGATCCACCTTGGCCTCCCAAAGTGCTGAGGTTACAGGCATGAGCCATCATGCCCAGCCTTACTTTATTTCTTACACTCTTAGAGTCTCTACACTCCTACCTCTCAAGCTTTTGTTACTGTAATCCACCTGTCATCTCTGATGGTTTCTCATCTCATCTCTGAAACTTTGCACACACTTCCTCTAGTTGGAATTGTCTTTCAACTCTTAACACTTTTCCATCTTCCCATCTCACCCCCTAAAAAAAGATGCTTTATAGTAGGAAGAAGATACCCAATATTTATTGAATAATGCCTTTTGAGTATTATTCTTAGAATGAAAGAAGAGTTTTTTGAGAGAAAACTGTAACAGAACTCATTAGTAATATAGTTCTTTTCCTCCCAGTGGCCTCTATTGCCTCTGCTCTCAAGACTGCATTTCTATGGCTTTGCTTTTCAGTTTTTAAGGGCAGGAATGACAAAAACAATGTAAAAAGAACATGTTTTCCGGCCAGGTGTGGAGGCTCATGCCTGTAATCCCACCACTATGGGAGGCCGAGGTGGGCGGATCACCTCAGGTCAGGAGTTCGAGACTAGCCTGGCCAATGTGGTGAAACCCTGTCTCTACTAAAAATACAAAAATCAGCTAGGCATGGTGGCGGGTGCCTGCAATCCCAGCTACCCAGAAGGCTGAGGCAGGAGAATCACTTGAACCTGGGAGGTGGAGGTTGCAGTGAGCCGAGATCATGCCATTGCACTCCAGCCTAGGCGACAAGAACAAAACTCTGTCTCGAAAAAAAAAAAAAATTAAGAACATGTTTTCTTCTTAGGAAACATTTCCTAAGTACCATATGCCAGGCTTTCTGCTTGATATTGTTGATTCAAAGTTTAATAAGCTAGGGTCCATTCCACAAACAGTTCATTGTCGTTAAAGCAAGCTTGCCAATACGATGAATCTCAGGCACACCAGACACTACATACGATGACTGATTATAACCTAGGGTCGCGTTTTCATTGCAATAATATGCAAAATTATTTCTATAAATTGTGAAGTCATTTTAAGATTTTTTTTTGTTTGTCTGTTTGCTTGTCAATGGAGAGTACATTTCCAAGTAGTGGGTATAGCTTTTTAGACTCTTCAGTACAGATTTTCTTTTACTCACTACTCAAAAGTAACTTTAGTTAATATTTTAATATATCTTCAACTCTTTTCTTTGTGCTTTTATCTATTTTACTCACAAAAGTAAGGGCATATTAATTTTGTTTTACAACTTTTTACACTAAAGAATATATTGTGAATATTGTTTAATATCATTAAACATTACTAATCAGCCCTTTGTATCCATGTGTTCCACATTTGTGGATTCAAACAATTGTGGATCGAAAATTTTTTTAATTTTTTAAAAAGATGGTTCTGTCTCTACTGAATATGTACACTTTTTTCCTTGTCATTATTCCCTAAAGTATACTGTTTACATAGCATTTGCTTTGTATTAGGTATCATAAGTAATCTAGAGATGATATAAAGTATACAACGGTATGTACTTAGGTTACATGTAAATATACACCATTTTATATAAGGAACTTGGACATCTGTAGATTTTGGTATGCAGCGGCAGGGGTCCTGGAACCAATGCCCCATAGATACTGAGAGACACATATATTCTTCAGCATTACAAAAAAAAAAAAAAGAATGGAAATTATGAACTATTTCAATGTGTTTACCTTAACTCCAGCCTGGGTGACAGTGACACTGTCTAAAGAAACCAATAAAGCTATCTTGAACAAATTATAAACTTTTACAAAGTCTTAAAATTTTTGGCCAGGCGCAGTGGCTCATGCCTGTAATCTCAGCACTGTGGGAGGCCAAGGCAGGCAGATATTTGAGGTCAGGAGTTCGATGCCAGCTTGACCGACATGGTGAAACCCCATCTCTACTAAAAATACAAAAAAATTACCTGGGTGTGGTGGCACATGCCTGTAGTCCCAGCTACTTGGGAGGCTGAGGCAGGAGAATTGCTTGAACCCGGGAGACAGAGGTTGCAGTGAGCCGAGATCATGCCACTGCATTCCAGCCTGGGAGACAGAGCGAGACTCTGTCTCAAAAAAAAAAAAAATTTTTTTTTAAATGATTTCTCTCATAATATGGCATTTCTACAATATGCTTATATTTTATATTTATATACAACATATATATTTTCTACTAGATACTTTCTACTAGATATTCTTTAAAATTGTTCACAAATGATAATAGTTATTTGATGTGACCAAAGAAATTCAGGCTCTGGATGGGTGATCTTTGCTAGTTAACCAGCCATTAAATGTTACATTTCTTTCTCTTTTTTTTTTTTTTTTTTTGAGATGGAGTCTCGCTCTGTCGCCCAGGCTGGAGTTCAGTGGTGCAATCTCAGCCCACTGCAACCTCTGCCTCCTGGGTTCAAGCGATTCTCCAGCCTTAGCCTCCCAAGTAGCTTGAACTACAGGTGTGTACCACCGTGTCGGGCTAATTTTTGTATTTTTAGTAGACACCGGGTTTTACTACGTTGGCCAGGCTAGTCTCAAACTCCTGACCTCAGGTGATCCACCTGCCTCAGCCTGCCAAAGCGCTGGGATTACTGGCGTGAGCCACCACACCTAGCCTGCTACATTTCAACCAATCTTCCCAAAGTGTATTTTATGGTTCTGACATAGTAAATTTATGGTTCTGACATGGTAAATAGAATACACTTAATTTTTTTTTTTTTTTTGAGATGGAGTTTTGCTCATCGCTCAGGCTGGAGTGCAATGGTGTGATCTCGGCTCACTACAACCTCCGCCTCCTGGGTTCAGGGGATTCTCCTGCCTCAGCCTCCCAACTCGGTGGGATTACAGATGCCTGCCAGCACACCCAGCTAATTTTTTTGTATTTTCAGTAGAGACGGGGTTTCACCATGTTGGTCAGGCTGGTCTTGAACTCCTGACCTCAGGTGATCTATCCGCCTTGGCCTCCCAAAGTGCTGGGATTACAGGCATGAGCCACTGCGCCTGGCCTATACTGAGTATTTTTTAAAAGAAAGAAAAGAAATGATAACGGAAACAAGTACAGTATAGTGAAGACAGTATCTTATTAGGCAACAAAGGAACCTTAGGTGGACACTCACTCTGACAGTAAGTGTTATCTGGAATCAGCAAGTCACTTGTTTCCTTTGGGCCTCATTTTCCAGATCGCTGTTAAAAATAAATAAATAAATAGGTGTTTGAATATCTGTCCTTCCTATTACAAGACTATGAGGAGAAAATGAGATGACGTATATACCTTATCATCAGCTATTTTAAAACCGTATCACATGTTTTGGTACTGGCTTATAAGCTTTGAGGATTCATTGCTTATAAGTTAAAAATATTCACAAGTCATTAACTTGTTTACCTTTGGACAATTATGAGGTTGCGTATGTGTGTGTAATCGAGCAAGCATTTTACCTTAAAAGGCTTATTCAAGTAAAGATCAAGGAAAAATCTGACTTAATGCCAACGAAATAAACACATTAAGATTTAGAAATTCAGGCCGGGCGTGGTGGCTCATGCCTGTAATCCTAGCACTTTGGGAGGCCGAGGCGGGCGGATCACTTGAGGTCAGGAGTTCGAGACCAGCCTGGCCAACATGGTGAAACTCCCCCTCTCCAAAAGTACAAAAATTAGCCGGGCATGGTGGCGGGCGCCTGTAATCCCAGCGACTTGGGAGGCTGAGGCAGGAGAATCGCTTGAACCCAGGAGGCAGAGACTGCAGTGAGCCGAGATCACGCCACTGCACTCCAGCCTGGGCGACAGTGAGATTCTGTCAAAAGAAAAAAAAAAAAGATTTGGAAATTCATTCAATAGTATTTACACACATTAAATACTTTTAAGAATGGCACATAGAAAAAATCTTATTTACGTTTGTGCCCCTCGACCAAGTGGAGTGCTCGGGAAACACAGGATTCCTTGAGAAAATAATTTTTAAATGAGTATGAAACCAGATTTGAGAAAAGCACAGATTAATGGAACGGGAGGAAGGACCCTACAAGATATTAACCAAAGCACAGATATGTAACTGAGGCAGGAACTGGAAAGACACATTGGAGGCAATAACCCAAATGTCAAAACTGGAAGGAAACTTGTCACTTATTCCAAGCTCCTCATTTTACAGAAAAGGAAACGGAAATCCAGAAGGGTCAAAAAAGCTTCTCCAATGTCATACCGGTAGTTAATGGCAGTCAAGACTAGAACCCAGACGTTCTGACTCCCAGTACGGTGTTGTTTCGCCGCTAGGATATCCTTGTCAAGGAATCTGAAAAAAGTATGTTGCAATACGTAGTTGCGTTAGTGAAAATGTCTGAATGTGAGCTGGAAGCTTTGGAACTTACCTGAAACGTAAAAATAAATCACTGCAGAAAATTACGGATCTGGGGTGGCTTCGCCTCAAACTGGAGCCCAGAAGGCCTTGGGCCCATGGGAGGCTGGGACGTGAGGACCTGCACCCACAGCCGCGCGCGAGGAGGGGAAGCCGGCCGGCCGCTTCCGAGAGAACAGCGCACATGCCTTTGTGAATGCCTAACATGGGCTCACGCAGGGATTAAATGCATCTTGGAAAGGCTTCCGAAGGCACAATGTTTATGAAGTTCGCGTGATTTGTGCCACTGACACGTTAGGCGAAACAACACACACCACCTGTACCGGACAACCCTGGTTAAGGGACCCTACCCATTTAACTCCTACCTACAGCCCCGGGCTCTTGGATTTTGAGCACGGGCGGAGATCACCTTCTGGACCCGGAAGAAAGGTCGGTAGGTCAGTCCGTCCCCGCTACGGTCCCCGCCGGGCTTCCGGTCCCGCTGGAAAAGGCTCTTTCCGGAATTCAGAAGAGTTGCTGTCGCCACCGGGGGTGGGACTGTCTGCGGTGTCCGCGGCGGGCATCCAGCCTGGGAGGCGCTGGTTCAACCTGTGGCTCCTCCCAGGGTCAGCCGTGCGTGGTGAATCATTTCTGCAGGTCCCTTCCATTTCTTACTTTCCTTTCCTTTCTTTCTTTCTTTGCTTTTTCTCTTTCTGTCCCTCTCGTTTCTTTCCTTCCTTCCTTTCTTCATTTCTTCCTTCCTTTCTTTCCCCTTCCTTCCTTTCCGTTTTTCGTTCTCTCTCTTTTTTTTTTTTTTTTTAAGAAAACTGCCTTTATTCAATTAGAAGTTGGAAAAATTAACTGGTACAGAAAAAAGTGTAATCAGCTGGAGAAAAAGTGCCACCCATAAGAACTGATGGCTCCTCTGGGAGGGAATCTGCATACAGTGAGGATTTCTAGGAAGCAAATTACTTCTCCTCTGGGCCTATGAGTGGCCTTGGTGGTGCTTAACACTGGAGGAAACGTTAAATGGAGAATTGTGGGAGAAATGATACCTCCTTCAAAGATACGTGTTCCTAACAAGAAGGAAAAAAGAAATGCAAGGGAACAGTGGCCGTAGAACCAGTTAGTATTGTGCGAACAGTACTTTCTGTTTTCTCCGAAGTCAGCTCGTGTGTATGGCATTAGGAGTAATAGAGCCAGAGTGCCTGGTTTCCTATCCCATCTCATTCCTAGTGTGTGATTGGAGATGTTTTGTCAACTGTCCATGTCCCAATTTGTTCATCTACATTATAGTAATGACAGTAGCTAGTTCATAGGATTGTAATAAGGTTTTTGTTTTGTTTTTGTTTCTATTTGTTTTTGAGACGGAGTTTCGCTCTTGTTGCCCAGGCTGGAGTGCAATGGGGCGATCTCGGCTCACCGCAGCCTCTGCCTCCCCAGTAGCTGGGATTACAGGCATGTGCCACCACACCTGGCTAATTTTGTATTTTTAGTAGAGACAGGGTTTTTCCATGTTGGTCAGACTGGTCTCAAATTCCCTATTTCAGATGATCCGCCCGCATCGGCCTCCCAAAGTGCTGGGATGACAGGCGTGAGCCACTGCTCCCAGACTGTTTTTTGGTTTTTTTTGAGACAATCTCACTCTGTCGCCCAAGCTGGAGCACAATGGCGCGATCTCGGCTCATTGCAACGAACCTCTGCCTCCTGGGTTCAAGTGATTCTCCCGCCTCAGCCTCTGTCGTAGCTGTGATTACAGGGGCACATCACCATGCCCCACTAATTCACCATGTTGGCCAGTCTGGTTTCGAAATCCTGACCTCAGGTGACTGCCCACCTAAGCCTCCCAAAGTGCTGGGATTACAGGCATGAGCCACCACGCCCGGCTGCAATAAGCTTTTAATAGGTTGATAAACTGTTGATAAATAGTGCCTGGTTCATAGTGTGTGTTTGCTGTTACGGTTATTACACCCCGCCCGCAGAGCTTTCCCTCACCTTGCTTGGACATTATGTCTTTCAGCTGGTCGTTTTGACCACAACCATCACCACCTCTCAAATATAAATATTGTTTTATTATCTCTGTCTTTTGGCAAAAGGAATTTGAGAAGAAAACAAAATCAATCAATTAATCTTTGTCTTTAAGATCTACCACTCCCCTGGGTAATTGGTATGGTACAGAAGTTCATTACTCAAAAGCATACTTGCCATTGAGGGAAGAGAGAGACCCTCTCATATTGTTTTATATTGTTTTATACTCAGTACCTGTTTTAAGAAAAAAAAAAGGGAAGTGAAATCAAAGACAGGCAGTCTGGTGCCAGGCCCAAAACCAGGCCTGGGCCTGCCTGGCCTAAACCCAGTAGTTAAAAATCAACTCATAACCTAGAAACCGATGTTATTCATTGATTCCAGACATTGTAGAGAAGAACATAGTGAAACTCCCTGCCCTGTTACGTTTCTCTCTGACCACCGGTGCATGCCGCCCCGTCACAGACCCCTTGCTTGCTCAAATCAATCACGACCCTTTCATGTGAAATCTTTAGTGTTGTGAGCCCTTAAAAGGGACAGAAATTGTGCACTCAGGGAGCTTGGATTTTAAGGCAGTGGCTTGCCAATGCTCCCAGCTGAATAAAGCCCTTCCTTCTACAACTCGATGTCTGAGAGGTTTTGTCTGCGGCTCGTCCTGCTACACCATCATCTTACCTCCTAACTCATTCCCCTATCCCAACCTACCAACCTCTTTTTTTCCCCCCACTTTCCCAGTGCCTACTACAAAGGTGTGCAATCGGTGTTACTGAATGATTTAATGCAAACTCCTCCCCTGGAAGTTTTTTGTTTTTTTTTTTGAGATGGAGTCTCACTCTGTCACCCAGGCTGGAGTGCAATGGCACGATCTCAGCCCACTGCAACCTCTGCCTCCCAGGTTCAAGCGATTCTCTTGCCTCAGCTTCCAGAGTAGCTGGGATTACAGGTGTCTGCCACCATGCCCGGCTAATTTTTTTGTATTTTTAGTACAACTGGCCTGGCCGGTTTTGAACTCCTGACCTCAAGTGATCTGCCCGCCTCAGCCTCCCAAAGTGGTATGATTCCAGGTGTGAGCCACTGTGCTAGGCCTGGAAATTTTTTTTAACTGAACCTAACAGGCACAACACGAAAACGATTGAAGTTTATTCCAATTGCTATCATTTTACCTACTACTCACAGATTCTACTGAAGTTTAATTTCTGTGAGAAGTAATTCTTTGCTATCTTACTTGCCTTGCAAGGCAGTTGAGAAACAAGCAGAAATCAGTTGGTACACCATCAAAGTAGTTGCCAGATCTTTTTTCCACAATATTAAGGTGAAAATAACCATATATGCATCTATGTTCCTCTAATTTTCTAGTCATTAAGATTTTCTAATCATGCTAATGTAGAAAATTCAAGCAATATACCAAAATATAGAAAGTAGCAAAAAAAAAAAAAAAGAGAATGAAAACAGTTAAAGGAACAGAGAAGCCAACCTGAAAGAGCTCCCAATGGGCAAAGCTGGAAATATTTGAGCAGCAAAATAAGATAGCACTGGATTATAACCAAAAGTATCAACTAAGTATACATATGTTCATACTGATATAAATAAATAATTGAATAAATACATAGAGAAGGAACAAATCTTCCTTACAGAAGAATTCCAAATTTTATATATATATAAAACCTTCACTAGGAAGTGAAGATTAATTCCTCTCCACCTTAGTGTGGGCTGGACTTACTAACTTGCTTCCAAAGAATACAATATGGAGGCCGGGCATGGTGGCTGATGCCTGTAATCCCAGCATTTTGGGAGGCCAAGGCAGGTGGATCACGAGGTCAGGAGTTCAAGACCAGCCTGACCAACATGGTGAAACCCCGTCTCTACTAAAAATTAGCTGGGCATGGTGGCGCACACCTGTAATCCCAGCTATTTGGGAGGCTGAGGCAGGAGAATTGCTTGAACCTGGGAGGTGGAGGTTTCGGTGAGCTGAGATCACGCCACTGCACTCCAGCCTGGGCAACAAGAGCGAAACTCCATCTCAAACAAACAAAAAAAGTTGACTTAAAAAAGAAAGAAAGGGCCAGGTGCAATGGCTCACACCTGTAATACCAGCACTTTGGAAGGCTGAGGCCAAAGGATCACTTGAGGCCAGGAGTTTGAGACCTGGGCAACATGGCAAGACCCTTCTCTACAAAAAATAAAAAAATCAACTGGGCATGGTGGTGCACACCTGCAGTCCTATGCTACTCTGGAGGCCAAGGTGGGAGGATCACTTGAACCCAGGATTTCAAGCTTACAATGAGCTATGATCATGCCACTGCACTCCAGCCTAAGTGACAGAGTAAGACCCTGACTCTAAAAGGAAGGAAGGGAGGGAGGGAGGGAGGAAGGAAGGAAAAAAAGATGGAGAGAGGGAGGGAGGGAAGGAAGGAAGGAGGGAGGGAAAGATGGAGAGAGGGAGGGAAGGAAGGAAGGAAGGTAGGAAGGAAGGAAAGAAAGAAAGATAGATATCCTCAAACACGCATAAATATACATACAGATACAATGTATATTGGTGGCTCAAGCCTGTAATCCCAGCACTTTGGAAGGCTAAGGCAGGTGGATCACCTGAGGTCAGGAGTTCAAGACCAGCCTGGCCAACATGGTGAAACCCCCGTCTCTACTAAAAATACAAAAATTAGCCAGGTGTGGTGGCGGCTGCCTATAATCCCAGCTACTCAGAAGGCTGAGGCAGGAGAATTACTTGAACCCAGGAGGCAGAGGTTGCAGTGAGCCGAGGTTGTGCCACTGCCCTCCAGCCTGGGCAATAGGGCAAGACTTTGTCTCAAATAATAATAATAATAATAATAAATATACATATGCATAAAATTTTATATAAATGGGATTTATACAATACATGCTGCCTTTTGCCTTTTCAACAATATATAATGGAAATTGGCCAGGTGCAGTGGCTCATGCCTGTAATCCCAGCACTTTGCGAGGCCAAGGCAGAAGTATCACTTGAGGCCAGGAGTTCAAGACTAGCCTGGCCAAAATGGTGAAACCCTGTCTCTGCTAAAAATACAAAAATTAGCTGGGTGTGATGGCATGTACCCGTAGTCCTAGCGACTTGGGAGGCTGAGGTGAGAGGATCGCCTGGGAGGCTGAGGTTGCAGTGAGCCGAGATCACCCCACTGCAATGCAGCCTGAGTGACAGAGGGAGACCCTGTCTCAGAAAACAAAACAACCAAAAAAATGTGTAAACTGTGTAACTTTGCAGATTATTTGTATTTATTCTAAGGAATACACGAAACAATTATGTATAAATGTGTGTATATATATGTGTATATGTGTGTGTGTGTGTGTGTATATACACACACACACACACCTAGAGAGAGAAATACGCTTGTAGCCTTATTTGTAATTATATTGAAAATTTGGGGCCGAGCGTGGTGGCTCACATCTGTAATCCCAGCATTTTGGGAGGCTGAGGCGGGCTGATCACCTGAGGTCAGGAGTTCAGGACCAGCCTGGCCAAAAAGGTGAAATCCCATCTCTACTAAAATTACAAAAATTAGCTGGGTGTGGTGGTGCACATCTGTAACCCCAGCTTCTAGGGAGGCTGAGGCGGGAGAATTGTTTGAGCGGCTGAGGCAGGAGAATTGTTTGAACCCGAGAGGCGGAGGTTGCAGTGAGCCAAGCTTGCACCACTGCACTCCAGCCTGGGCGACAGAGCAAGACTGCGTCTCAAGGATAAATAAAACAAAAAAACAAACAAACAAACAAAAAATTAAAAAAAAAGAAAATTTGGAAATAACTAACATTAGGTCATTGGACACTGGATATTTCCAAATTTGGAGATGGATGCGTAAGTGGAATATTATACAGCCATTATAAGTAATAAAGTAGATCTGTTGACATGGATTCTTAGATGAAAACAGAAAAGCAGATTATAAAATACATAATTCTGTCTTGATCAGAAAAATTAGAAATAAATAGCATTACCAGCCTGAGCAACATAGGGAGGCCCCCATCTCTACAGAAACTAAAAATATACAAAATTAGCTCAGTGCAGTGGTGTGTGCCTGGCGTCTCATATACTTGGAAGGCTGAGGTGGGAGAATTGCTTGAGCCCAGGAGGTTAAGGCTGCAGTAAGCTGTGATCATGCCACCGCACTCCACCCTGGGCAACACAGAGCAAGACCTTGTCCTCAAAACAAATATAACAAAACAAAACAATCTTTTAGAAATAAACAGCATTAGAGTATATACATTATGTGTGCAATGTGAATATTTTTATATACCTGTGATTTAAATTTTTGTATCTTCATACGTGGTCTAATTTTTTTTAACTATCTATATATATGTTGTTAACTTGTCTTTATTTTTAAAGTGTAGTATTAAAGCATTTATTTAAAGAAATAGGGGGCTGGGCACGGTGACTCACGCCTGTAATCCCAGCACTTTGGGAGGCTGAGGCGGGCAGATCACGAGGTCAGGAGATCAAGACCATCCTGGCTAACACGGTGAAATCCCATCTCTACTAAAAATACAAAAATTAGCTGGGTGTCATGGCAGGTGCCTGTAATCCCAGCTACTCAGGAGGCTGAGGCAGGAGAATCGCTTGAACCTGGGCGGCAGAGGTTACAGTGAGCGGAGATTGCATCGCGGTGCTACAGCCTGAGTGACAGAGTGAGACTGCGTCTCAAAAAAAAAAAAAAAAAAAAATGCATGCAACTTGTTAGAAAAGACACTATTTTATGTTTGGGAAAAATACTGAATATGAATTTGTTTTTAATTGAACTGGCCCTTTTTGTTCTTAAAGCCAACACATTCCAAAATATATTTATTGACATTTACTCAAATCAGCGTTTACCATCAATAGGTAAATCCATCCAGCAGGGATAGAGGAATAATATGTGATTTCTGACCTCAACTTAATATTTTTATTAAAATTTATGCAAATATATATCACTTGCAAGTTAATTAAGGCATTAAAATCATAGGAAATTTCTCTTGGCCAGTAAGACTAGGACAGAAATTCCAAAGTAGTCCCCACAGACCTAATCCAGTCGGACCAATCACTGAAATGCACGACTTAAAATATCCGTAGTCCATACATGCAAAGTAGGAAAAATACCTCTGTTATAGTACTTTTGTATGGAAGTCAGTTTTCTTGGGTTGCTATGAGAACCACCTGCAGACCATGTAATAATATTGACTATATGGCCAGGTGCGGTGGCTCACGCCTGTAATCCCAGCACTTTGGGAGGCCGAGGTGGGTGGATCACCTGAGGTCAGGAGTTTGAGACTAGCCTGACCAACATGGTGAAACCCCATCTCTACTAAATACAAAAATTAGCCAGGCGTGGTGGTGGGCGCCTGTAATTCCAGCTACTTGGGAGGCTGAGGCACGAGAATCGCTTGAACCAGGGAGGTGGAGGTTGCAGTGAGCCGAGATTGTGCCACTGCACTCCGGCCTGGGTGACAAGACTCGGTCTCAAAAAAAGCAAAAAACGAAAAACAAACAAAAACCTCTGAATATGTGGCTGTATTCATTAATTAGTGGTCTAGGTAGACCCAGAAAATTAAGTCTGATTTAAAGAACAACTCAGGGCAGGTCTTGCTCACCTGACCTTCTGCACGCTTCCTGAATTGCAGTAATTGTGGCTCTCAGGAGTTACACATTGGGAGTTTACAGCACAGCCTGGGCTCAGCTGTGTCTTCTGTAGTGCTTGTCCAAAGTAAAGCTTCCTTATAACCACACAATTTTAAATGGGTGTTTTAAAGTGAACAAAAAAGAAAAAAACACGCTCCTTCTCTGCTTAACCCAGTTGTCGTCTACTATGTAGGTTTTGTTCACATTGCATGAAACCAGTGTTTTCCCAGGCAAGCAAGCAATGTGTTCATCCATTTTACGGTTTAATTAGAAAGAAATTATATTCCATATGACCGGTTAACTGGTTATTACCTTTTTTTAAATTTTGAGACAGGTTTCACTTTTTCCTTCCTTCCTTCCTTCCTTCCTTCCTTCCTTCCTTCCTTCCTTCCTTCCTTCCTTCCTTCCTTCCCTCCCTTTTTCATTTCTTTTTTTCTTTCTTTCTTTCCTTTTTATTTTTTGACAGAGTCTCCATCTGTCGCCCAGGCTGGAGTGTAGTGGTGTGATCTCGGCTCACTGCAACCTCTGCCTCCTGGCTTCAAGCAATTCTCCTGCCTCAGCCTCTCGAGTAGCTGGGACTACGGGCATGCGCCACCACGCCCGGCTAATTTTTGTATTTTTAATGGAGACAGGATTTCACCATGTTGGCCAGGCTGGTCTTGAACTCCTGACCTCAGGTGATTCCCCCTCCTTGGCCTCCCAAAGTGTTGGGATTGCAGGCATGAGCCACCATGCCTGGCCTGCTATTTCTTCAGAGGGTGATCTCTGCTGCTGTTCTAATTTCATTCTTAGAAGGAAACATATTGAAAAAACTGAGCCTACCACACCTTAAAAACCAAAGTAAATTTTAAATAAGGAGTTGAATATTGTTAAGAAAAAGACTGAATATTCTATTGCTAGAGGTTAACTTTCTAAATTTAGATCAGAATAAAAAGGAAGAATGACATTTAGTTTTGTAAAATTGGGTAACTTTTGTACATAAAACGAACTAAAACCAACTATTTGAAGGATATATGACAAAAAGCTCATAATTTCATTATCTGAAGAGCTTGTATAGGAAGGTAAAAACCATTGATATTCATTCAGTGGCTAAATGAGCCAAGAGATGATGAACAAGCTAATTCACAAATGGGGAAATAAAATAATAAACATAGAAAAGTGTCCAGGCCCTTCATAATCAGGGAAATGCACATTAAATGAGGTACATTAAATTTGTCTATTAAATTTGCAAATTAAAAAATATATATATTCTGCAAATTTGGGCAAAAATATAGTAAAATAGATTAATTCATACATTGCTAATTACACATTATAATAATTTTTGGAAAGCAACTTCGAATGTCATGATTCATTAACAACAAGGATGTCCACCAATATGGAAATGGTTAGGAAAATTATTAGATTGGTGCAAAAGTAATCGCGGTTTTTGCCATTCAAAGTAATGGCTAATATCAGCAGGGCACAGTGGCTCTGGGCACTTTGGGAGGCCGAGGTGGGTGGATCACTTGAGGTAAGGAGTTCAAGACCAGCCTGGCCAACGTGGTGAAACCCCATCTCTACTAAAAATACAAAAATTAGCCCGGCATGGTGGTGTGCACCTGTAATCCCAGCTACTCGGGAGGCTGAGGCAGGAGAATCGCTTGAATCTGGGAGGCAGAGATCACGCCACTGTACTCTAGCCTGGGTGATAGAGAATTACTCTGTCTCAAAACAAAAACGAAACCAAACATAATGGATAATATGATCCAGCAACACAATATATCTTTATTAAAGAGAGACACTGTGGCAACAGAGGAAAATGCTTATAAGTAATAAAAAGGCAGGACACAAAATTTAATGTGTAGGAAGTTTCAACTATCTGAAAAATTCATTATGTATAGCCAAAATAACAAGAATAAAGGAAACAAGACTGGAAAGATACACCAAAATGGCAATAACATTGCATGAGCACCATGAGATTCCGAGTGATCTTTCCCCACTTTCCTGTTTTCTAAATCCTCTTTAATGTGATACTTTGCTTTTGTTGTTGATCTGAATTTAGTAGGCCATGGGAAGTGTGGCCTGTTGATTCTGTAATCAGAGATCAAATAATTAGATGGAGTTTTTGAAGGGAAACCATGATTTTATCATTAAAGAGGTAGGTTAAACTGAGACATTTTAAAGTTGTGCTATCCAAGGCCAATTCTGGGTGAAACTGTGAGGTTGACTTTGAATTCCTCCTCTTTTGTAGCTTCCTGCAGGGCTGCAGGTAAGGACTACGACATTTTACTGTTTCTTAAGAGGCTTCCTTCTCCAGCCATTCAGTTTGCACCCTAGAAATGACCCATTCACACTAAGGTTAAATGTCCTTAGGTATATCTATGTGTTATCTGGGATTCGAGCCTTAATCTAAATTCATAAGTGAACTCCTAAGGTGGAATTCCAGGCCTCATTCAAGTGGGGAGTGTTTCCCAGGATAGCTGTGTTTGAAATGCTTGTTCCCCAGTGCTGTAAAGAAATAGCACTTGAACATTATTTAGTAAGGCCATTTTTACTTCCTGCCGAAAGGGTACACTCGCCAGCAGTTTTGCCAGGAGAGTACACCCAACAAAGGAGACGGGGTCATTCCTGACACGTCCTCCCTACTGCTGTGTCCGGTTTCCACTGGCTGGAATGGGACCTCACATTCTGTATTTGTCTCGATTGGCTAGCAACTTAGAACTTTCTAAAAGAGGCAAAGATAGAGGAGAACAAAGGAAGTAACTTATGGAATGCTGAGAAATGTAAGAACACTTTTAAATAAGGAAGAGGAATACGCTATAACCTAATGCTTGCTTGGACCAGTATAAGCATGCCAGGGCAAATATTTAGGCTAAATTGTGGGAGCTAAAACATAAAGTACACTGATTTCTTTATTATGGCTAGCAGATATTTAAAAACGTTAGCATGGGTCTTTGAATAAATTTTGCTTCTAAGAGAAGTTACTATTTATTCCTAATTAGACAGGGAGGAAAGTCTTTGAAGAGGAATAGCTACTTTACTTTTTACAGCTGAAAACACCAAGATAGCTTAAAACTACCTGGAGGTAGTCAAACTACCTTGGAAAAAGGTGAGTCATAGTTGGCACAGTCAATTATTCTTAGATCAATAATAAGAACTGTCAGAAAAGGTAAAATGTAAAATTATAATTTACAATAAAAGTTGAAAAGCCTTAGAACAGTATGGATCTAGGCCCCTTCCACACTCCCTAATCTGGGAGTTACTATGTGGGTTTGATTGACTATTGATTATTTATTTATTTTTAGAGACACAGTCTCATTATGTTGCCCAGGCTGGTCTCAAACTATGGACTCTGAGCAATCCTCCTGCCTCAGCCTCCCGAAGTGTTGGGATTGCAGACGTGAGCCACCGTGCACCGCCTGCCTATCTGCGGTTTAAGCAATAAAAGCAGCGGGAAGCGGTGGTTCAGGCCTGTAACCCCAACACTTTGGGAGGCTGGAGGATCGCTTGAATCCAGGAGTTCGAGACCAGCCTGGGCAGCAACGCGAGACCCTGTCTCTACAAAAAGTACAAAAATTAGACGGGTGTGGTTGCTGGTGCGAGTAATCCCAGCTACTCGGGAGGCTGAGGCGGGAGAATCACTTGAGCCCAGGAGGCGGAGGTTGAAGTGAGCCGCGATCGCGCCACGGCACTCTAGCCTGGGTGACAGAGCGAGGCTGCGCCTCGAAAAACAAAAAAACCCAAAAAACTCCCAAACCCTCAACAGAAGATATGATGATCTGGGAAACTTGAAGTGGGATCAGGGAGGGCTGTGAGATGCAGGCGCCGCCCAGCAGCAAGGCGCCTGTTGAGAGCTCCCGCAGGCCTTCGCAAGCTGGAGCCCTCAGCGGACGATGTTCAGGAACTAGCGGGCGAGGCGCTCGGACTGGGCGGACCCGCCTTCAGCAGGCACCAGCACTACGCTGCCGGCGTCGGCCGAGATCCCTCTGGGCAGTTCCGCCTCAGGCTCCGGTCTGCGCAGCCGCGGGAAGCCGTGCCGTTTTTCCGCCCATCGCCACCACAGCGGCTGCATGGCGGGCGCGGAGTTGCGGGCGGCGCTAGAGCAGCGGCTCGGTGCCCTGGCCATCCACACTGAGGTCGTGGAGCACCCCGAGGTGAGGACCCTAGAAGCGACCCCCGAGACAGGCCCAGCGGGGTGGGCTGTGCTCCACGTCCGTCGGGCGAGGCCGCTGAGATCAAGTGTCCCAGGGTCCATGTATCGTGAGAATGTCGCTCCTGGGATATTTCCCGGGTCTCAAAATACGAAAGTCACCTTGCAGGGACAGCAGAGGACTTCCGTCTTGGGACATGAAGTTAGCAAGGAAATCTTTCCTCTTGGGAGTGACTTGCTTACATTCCGTGTTGAGAACTAGCACAACATACAGAGGACTGTGCATCTTAAATCGGTCTGGGGTGCTGGGTCAGTTTGTCCACTTTTTGTGTAGATAATATAAGCAAGTGGTTAATAGTGTGTTCAGTAGGTACGACGTATCAGGCACCATACATAGAGCAGGACACTGAGGTTCAGAGTGATATTTTTCTACTGTGGTCAGGGTTGATCACAAAGCATGCAGCATGGCAGAAACCACCACCGCCCCTAAAAGTGCTTACCAAAATTGACATGCCTGTATTTTCATAAATTGTAACATTTGTTGTGTTTTGATAGGAAGTCTTACTTGCATTTATTTATTTGAGACGGAGTCTCTCTGTGGCCCATGCTGGAGTGCAGGGGTGCGATCTCGGCTCAATGCAACCTCTGCCTCCTGGGTTCAAGCGATTCTCCTGCCTTAGCCTCCCGAATATCTGGGACTACAAGTGCCCGCCACCACGCCTGGCTAATTTTTGCATTTTTAGTAGAGACGGGATTTCGCCATGTTGGCCTGGGTGGTCTCGAACTGCTGACCTCAGGTGATTCTCCCACCTGGGCTTCCCAAAGTGTTAGGATTACAGGCGTGAGCCACCGCGCCCGGCCACTTGCAAATATTTCACAGAACCAATGTGTAACTTGAGTGGTGCAAGGACATGAAGTTTACCCAAGGCTTAACAGTTGATAATGGCTAAATATGGTGATCTTCAAACAGTAGAGAAATATAGTTAGTATTCCTCACCTTCACAAATACAACATCAAAACCGTAATCATTTTCTCTGACCTTCCTCCCTCCCATATAGTCCTATATTCTCCCCCTTCTTTATGTGTGCGTATGCCGGCTTTTCTGATGTTCTGTTAGTCTGGGTTCTTATTGCCTCCCCACTCACCTTCTTTGTGGTTACATAATTGTAGAATGGAGGTTGTCACATGGTCTAGACGTAACGGAATGCTAAGGAATAGGAGTCTAGAACTGCTGTAAACTTTCAGTAACCAAAAGCTTAAATTTAGAAATAAAAAGCTGCTGAGGAGTGAGGTCTTGGCAAGTACATTGGAATACAAAAATGGCTGAAGAAACTGCCTGAGGTCCTGAAATGAGGAAATAAGATGGCATGGGCTTATATGTAATTATTTGGTAATGGGGTGAAGATGGGTCTTTAACAGTGAAATTCAGGGCGATAAGCACTCCCAAACCTTGCTGTTTTCACCCAGCAGGCAAAATAGGTATAAATGTGTGCATATGTAAACATGCATATTACTTTAAAACTTACTATGTGATATTTTATAGGTATTTACAGTTGAAGAAATGATGCCTCATATCCAACATCTGAAAGGAGCACATAGTAAGAACTTATTTCTTAAAGACAAAAAGAAAAAGAATTATTGGCTGGTGACAGTTCTTCATGATAGACAAATTAATTTAAATGAGCTTGCCAAGCGGTTAGGTGTTGGGAGTGGAAATCTGCGATTTGCTGATGAAACAGCCATGCTAGAAAAACTAAAAGTTGGTCAAGGCTGTGCTACACCCTTGGCACTTTTCTGTGATGGTGGAGATGTGAAGTTTGTTCTGGATTCTGCTTTTCTCGAAGGTGGACATGAAAAGGTATACTTTCATCCAATGACCAATGCTGCAACCATGGGATTGAGCCCTGAAGACTTTCTTACATTTGTGAAGATGACAGGACACGATCCCGTAATACTAAATTTTGATAAAACCAACTAATTGGGCCAATGTTCAGAATAAATTTCTTTCTGAAAGCTGTTTTTCTTATTTGTAATTTATAAAAAGCATTGAAAGTGTAAGAATATTTGGTATCCTTAGTTTGGTGACTATCTAAACCACTTTAGGAGGAATATAGTATTTCGTCGTAAAAGAGCTTTTTTTTCTTTTTAGACAGAGTTTTGCTCTTGTCGCCCAGGCTGGAGTGCAGTGGTGTGATCTTGGCTCCCTGCAACCTCCACCTCCTGGGTTCAAGCGATTCTCCTGCCCCAGCCTCTGAAGTAGTTGGGATTACAGGCACACACCACCACTCCCGGCTAACTTTGTAATTTTAGTAGAGATGGGGTTTCACCATGTTGACCAGGCTGGTTTGAAACTCCTGACCTCAAGTGATCCACCTGCCTTGGCCTCCCAAAGTGCTGGGATTACAGGCGTGAACCACTGTGACTGGCCCTATAAAAGAGCTCTTTTTAAAAAGATGTATGGAGGTACTTTTAGTCAGCTCAGAGATTCAGTTTTCCATCTCCCATGACAACTACTTATTACAGGAATGCCTCCAACAATTAAAAATACTTCAAAGATTAACCAGCTTACATCTTTAGGGTGCTTATTGTACTTGAAAAAAGCAAGTTGCAAAACAGTATGTATAAAATTATGATAGTGTACATAATACAAGGAAAAAATCAAAAGGAATATAGGAATATATTGTTGAGGCCAGGTGCAGTGGCTCCCACCTGTAATCTCTGCTTTCGGAGGCTGAGGCAGGAGGATCAGTTGAGGCCAGGAGTTCCAGGCCAGGCTGGACAACAAAGTGACAGACCACCCCCTCTACAAAAAATGGAAAAATAAACCAAGTGTGGTGGTTCACACATGTAGTCTTAGCATATTGGGAGGCTGGATCACTTGGGCCCAGGAATTCAAGGCTACAGTGAGCTATGATCACAGCACTGCACTGCAGCCTGGGTGACAGTGAGACTTTGTCTTTAAAAAAAAAAATTGTTGATAGTGGGTATTTTTGGGAAATGGGGATTAAAGAATAAGAACTCCCTAGCAAGATAATTAAAACAAACATGGAGGCAAAGGTAATACTTTCCATTATTGGGGTTTGTTTATAAACCAGTAATTTTTTTTTCCCAGTGAAAAATAAGCTAATTAACTTTCTATGAAAGTATATCTTTACAAAATTTTAATCCAGAAAAACAGCTAGGGGTGGAATATGTTATGTCATAATCATTGTACTATTAAATTTACAGGCCGGGTACAGTGGTTCACGCCTGTAATACTAGCACTTTGGGAGGCCGAGGTGGGTGGATCACCTGAGGTCAGGAGTTTGAGATCAGCCTGGCCAACATGGCGAAACCCTGTCTCTACTTGAAATACAAAAATTAGCTGGGCATGTTGGTGTGTGCCTGTAGTCCCAGCTACTCGGGAGGCTGAGGCAGGAGAATCGCTTCAATCCAGGAGGCAGAGGGTGCAGTGAGCCGAGAATGCGCCACTGCACTCCAACCTGGGTGACAGAGTGAGACTCTTTTTCTTTCTTTTTTCTTTAAAAAAAAAAAAGAGAAAAGTTATATTTATAGGCTGGCCTGATGGTAGTGAGTTATCTCAACTGATTGTTCAGTCAGTTACAGATGGAACTCCTTGTTCCACTCTTTCCTCCCTTTCCACTACTACACTTGACTGGTCTTAACAAAATATTACATTAAAAAATGTAGTTATGGACTATACGTTATTAAAAAGGATTTGAGGCCAGGTGTGGTGGCTTATGCCTGTAATCCTAGCACTTTGGGAGGCCAAGGGTGGGGGCAGATTGCTTGAGCCCAGGAGACTGGTTTGGGCAACATGGTGAAACCCTGTCTCTACAAAACACATAAAAATAGCTGTGCACGATGGCATGCGCCTGTAGTCCCGGCTACTTGGGAGGCTGAAGTGGGAGGATTACCAGGAAGTCCAGGCTGTAGTGAGCAGTGATCCTGCCACTACACTCCCACCAGGGTGACAGGGTGAGACCCTGTCCCCCACCCCCCAAAAAAGGATTTGTTTAGTCTTTGCTCAGAGGTTAGAAATGTGAACATGCAATTAGCCAGGCGTGGTGGCACATCCCTGTGATCCCAGCTACTTGGGAGGTTAAGACAGGAGAACTGAAAGAAATGTGAACATACTTTCAGAAAGAAATGTGAACGTACTCATCCAAGTTTCTTCTGTCCTCCAGGCTGTACTGAAGTTTTACTCATCCTCTTTCAGTCTTTTTTTTTTTTTTTTTTTCTGAGTCAGAGTCTCGCTGTGTTGCCAGGCTGGAGTGCAATGGCACCATCTCAGCTCACTGCAACCTCCGCCTCCTGGGTTCAAGCAATTCTCCTGCCTCAGCCTCCTGAGTAGCTGGGACTACAGGCGTGCACCACCACACCCAGCTAATTTTTGTATTTTTAGTAGAGACAGGGTTTCACCATGTTGACCAGGATAGTCTCGATCTCTTGAACGCGTGATCCGCCTGCCTCGGCCTCCCAAAGTGCTGGGGTTACAGGCGTGAGCCATGACCAGCCTACTCATCCCCTTTCAGTTATGGCATCTGAGACAGTATAAAATTTCAGGAAAATGTGGAGTCATCTGTTATATAAAAGCTAGTTCAAAAACAGAAAAGTTGACATTTTTTAAACCTCACTTAAATGTAAAAGAAATCCTTCATTAGTGGAGTGAGGATCTGATGTAGGCTATTCCTCTTCTCGTGGTCATGAAAATTCTAGTATTTCTTTCTAGTACAACCAAATGGGACTGTCTTTTGTTTCTGATTTTGTTTTTTTCTGAAATGGGATATTCTTAAAGAACCACATTTTCCTAAGTTTGATCATTCAAAAAGTAGTTTCCATCTGGTAGAAATATTGTACTTAATTTGTACCAAGTTGTGTTACTACAAGGCAAAATAAAAGTAATGACTTAGAATTATTCTAAGGTTCCTCTTAGTTTTTACGTACTTGGTATTCTATCTCTAACACAAAGTAGCCGTTTTAGGTTGCTTTGCATATGAAATGAAGGTACTAATGAATACACAGAAATTAAGTACCTTAGGTATCTGGTCTAATTGCCCTCCCCACCTTATAGGGAAAACAGGCCCAGAAAAACTGACTTGCCCAAGGATGAGGCCAGTTCCTTTGTCTCCCAAAGTCTAAGTGAAAATGAGAGATTCATTTGTGCAATCTATTAGGTTACACTTAAACCTATTTTGGGACTGATAAAATTGACAGACGCTCTTTCTCTCCAAACCCCTAATACTTATCACAAAATGAAATGACAGAATCAACTAAACAAGGTCATGGGTTATGTCTGACAATAGTTCTCTAGGGAAAACGGAAAGAAATAAAATAACACTTGGCTAAAATGATATCATTTTTAAATGATTACTAACCAGTTGTTACAAAAATCACCTCTTGGTTTTATTTCTTTTTATATTAGTTTGATACGTGAATGTTAGTCCAACTTAATTTTTGAAGGAGAAACAAAATGAAAAATGTTTTTTAAAAAACAAACAGTAGTGTCTCTTATCGTGAGTTAGATGCCTGTGACTGACATCAGCTATTACCAAGTAATAAACATTTTGCCATTCAACTCTAAATCCCTTATTAGCATTTGTTTTAAAGGAAATGTTACAGCTTTTATATTAATTGATTTGGTATTTAATAACAGTTATAAGTACAATGGTGGACACTGAAAAAGAAAACCCTTAATAGAAAAGAAAAAGACAATTTAAAATCAGATTTTGTTGAAGGGTGTTATAAGTGCAACTTTATCCATATGCATTCCTTTTAAGGCATTTTCATTGTCCAAATATCTCAACATGTACATCAAGGTTTATATTATAAAATGGGCTCCTTTTGTATTCATTCAAGACTTAAAGAAAAAATACATCTCAGGACAAAGTGTAGCTGAAAAGAAAAACACAAAAATTCACCACTCACAAAAAGTAACTTAAAATACAAAAGTCATTTAGTATACATTATTATTACTCCCCATTGTAATTCCAGATTTGGTACAGTATCTTTTTCATTTCCTGACATAAACCATTAAGACAGCACAGGCTGTAGTACTTCATTGTGAGGTGGCTACAACTCTATAATATGCACAGTGATTTTAAAATAGGCTTTTTGCATGCCTTGCATGAAAGGTGCTACATACAAACCTGTTTTGTGAACTCTTTGGTAACCACCAATTTAAAAATTTGGATGAAAGCATTTCCACATGGACAGATCTGAAGCACATTATTGGAGCTCTGAGCCAAAGCTATTACCCTGTATATTGATTCTTCAGTTTCCTTGAGGGGTTAGGTGTTGACTTAGAATAGAGCCAGATAATTTAAAGCATGTCAGGCCCCGGTTAGGAAAATGAAAATGGCTCTGATTAGTTTCCAGTTGGCTTTATTACTGTTTGGCAGAAGTTGTTTAGGGGAGAAGAGTGGCTTCCTACAAAGTTTGCTTCTCAAGGTATACTGGAGAAAGTAAAATATTCATGTGGTTACTATTGTCTAGTCGTTTCTTGAAATGGTATGAAAAAAGTGTGATGAATATAATTGAGATTATTCATATTTTTGTAGTCTCAATGTGTTCTCTTGGTTGTCTCTTTAATTGTCCCTTCTCAGGGTCAGCCTACTCAGATTCAGTACTTTACACGCTGTTTTCAGCATTTTCTGCTTGAAGCACTAATGCACTTAACCCAGCATGTTCTGTATTTTAGGATATTAGTGTTCTGGAGAGGTCAAGCTGTGATGTCACTCGCCCTCATTGGGCTACCTCACCACTCATTAAATTTCAGCTTTTCAGTAATTGTTCTGGGATGTGTTCTAGTTGTGCAAATTAGTTGCTAGCTAATATAAATCTAAGTTACCCACTAACTGTATTTAGCCATAACATAATTTCTATGTTTACTTTTATCCACCTAAAAATGAATGTACATTTTTTGACATGCAGTTGTCTCTAGACTGCTCTGATACCTATTATCAATGCGCTACTTGAATCCAGGGAGTTATGACAGAGAGAGATGTTTCAAAGTCTACGGAAAAGGTTTTAGATATTTCTGTTGTGCATTATTTGTATGTTAGTAAGAATCCTTTGTATTTACATTTACATAGCACCTTTCATCCAAGATTTTCAAAATGATTTAATGTTAACAGCATTTGGTGGTAAAACCTAAGTTATCCGTGGCATTGAAGTACGTAAGTTCAAGTTCTCTAAGTTCCATTTCCATTTAAACATGCTCTCTTTTTTATTGATGGTCTTTTGGAAATTAGACTGTGAACACAAATTGCTACTGGCCTAAGAAAGAGAGAGAGAGAGAGAGAGAGAGAAAGAGAGAGAGAGAGAGAGACTTTTCTTATGGTTACTGGGTTAGTGATGAAACCCACAACTCATAAACCACACACTATGGAATATGGAATTATTCCAAAAAGTTCTTTAGAGCTGGTAATGAAAGCCTAAGAAGTACACTGTTAAAATTTTAAAAAGTCAGTATGTTTCTCATTTCAGACCTTGAAGATTACTCTGATATTGATGTTAAATAATGAATTTGCATTAATGAGTATCAATGCATTTTTTGATTTCATAAGAAAATAAAACTGTGATATAAAATTGGAACTACTAAAAAAACCGATGTTTCCTTAGGTTAACTAAATCTATTTTTTTGTGCTTCTTCCAAATGTTTAAAGGTAACAAATGCATACAAATATTTCAAAAGTACCAATAACAGTTATCAACTTTAATGTAATATCATAAAGAAGAAAAAAATCATTAATAAATGATAGCCTTAATTATAAATGAGTTTCTGGCAAAATGCAGATCATAGTAAGTTATTTACATTATTTTTGCCATAAGAAGACTTCTTAAGCAACAGTCAGCTCTCAAGTTAAAAAAATGCACACACATACATAACCCAATACCGAAGAAATGAGTTAAAGCACAACAGCTTTATCTTGGGAATGCCATTTGCTGGAAAACCATCTTACTAAGAAAAGTTTCAGAAAAACACTCTTTACCGTGGGTTAACTTATGAATGCTTAGTGTTGCTTAATGGGAAATATGGAATGATTAATATCACTATAAATTTTTTATAACTCCTATTTCATTATGGATTTTTCAGATTTATCTTATAAACTGAATTTCTTTTGCATCAAAATAATTGGCTTTAAGAAAAAAAAAGTACCAACACATGCAGTCTGCTAACCAAATAAGGCTCTGACATGCCAAAACAATTTTCTCTGTATCTTGCTATAGAGTACATTCCACAAAATACTACAGCATTTAATTTAGGTTTACACAACTAAATATAAATGGCTAGATTTTGGCTAACACTTAGCAGAAGCATTAAGCAAACATGGACAAATTCATAAAACAAATGATGAAAAAAGCAGATTGTTCTTGGAGTACTTCTTTAAACACTTAACCTTAAAACACCTGGTCCTTAGCGAGAGAACGTCCTTTATTCAGTAGATCTTAACGGTACAAGGTATAGTAAGTCCTAAAACCTTTAAAAAATTTTGGCAGTTGAATCCAGTAGTGCTCCTTGATTCAAGGAATGAAGGTTTGTATTTCTTGCCTGCTCTATTCACGAAGGACTGTTAAAAGTCTCCTTAAAGATTTTTAAAAATGATTCCTATAGTTGCTAGGTGTCTTGTTACTTCAGAAATAAAGGCTTCATACTGAGAAACTGAAGGACACTTTTCTCTCTGTATTTAGTTGGAAGGTAGAAAGAAGAAAGAAAATATAAGAAAAGCTTGAAGAGAGACACAAAATACAGAGCAGCCACTATAAGAACAGCATGCACCAGGTATTTCTAAAAGAATGAGAATGACAGACAATCAGAGATAATTTTTGAGCGGCTCATCATAGAATAGGCATTTAGTTTACTCTCATTAATTTTCAAGAAAACTGTGGGGAAGTTGTATTCCTACCACAAAAGGCTTCAAACTAAAAAAGTAATTCCTAGAACATAATTCACTAGTAAAATTAAATTTAAAGTGAGAAAAAAACTTAAAAAAAAATACTTGTTCCTTGCGCTGACAGGTAAAAACCTATGGCAGCCAACTAATCTTGCTTCACTAGTAAGTAGAACAGAAAGTCAATGAATTAAGCAAGCAATATTTACATCTGTTAATGCAATGTGCACTTGTTTCACACTTAATTTGGTTAGTTTGTATAAATGAGACTAATCTCATTTACATTTTAAGCAGGAAACTCACCACTTGGCCCACATGTCATGTAGTGGGTAATAGAATTAGGAGCTTTGTTGCTCCCTAGACCTGCTTTTTGAATTTCTGCTTTCTTGTACTTTGTCCACATCTGCAGGAGAAAAGCATTTCATGTTATTTAGTCAAAGATGAAACAAAATACAATTCAGAAGATAAGAAATACACTCTCACTGAGTAGGGCAAGGAGAAGGAATCTGTAACTGTCTGGGAAAATTATTAATCTCATAGGCATCTCAATACTTAAAGATTGATTTTTATATTTTAAAGCTATAAGTAATATTCCTAGGAAAGCTACAATTTTTTAAAAAACTAAAACAATTACATTTCCCCCCTTAGTGCCAGATAGCCTTACTATGTTCATTTACTAAATGGTCACCTACAGTCTTAAACATAATCTTGCATGTAGTAGCAAAACCATCTGGAATGAAATATTTGTATTATTTACTAAGAAAACCAGGGCTTGATGCATATTTTATAGGCAAATAATGTTCCTCCTTAACATTGGTTAGAGCTAAAATTGCTTTGGTCAAAGGGGATGCAGTGCATAAGAATATGTTTATGATTTCTAGAAAGCTAGGCCAGGAATACTGAAAGCTATCCAGCTTCATCATTTATAAAATTAGGGTACTGAATCTTCGAATAGTTTTACAAATAATCCTTTGGAAAACTGGAGGTGTCTTAGAGGAAATAAGTGCAACTGCTCAATTGAGTCAGAGTTGCTTCACTTTTACTTTAAATGAAATTTGTTTTTTTAAAATTTGGGGCATCTATGTAAGATTTCACTTACAGAAAGTATTTTTTTTTTTCTTAAATGTTTGGGACACATTGGTTCCATATGATTTCTTTTTTTTTTTTTTTTTTTGAGACAGGTTCTCACTCTTTCGCCCAGCCCGGAGTGCAGTGGCGCGATCTCGGCTCACTGCAAGCTCCGCCTCCTGGATTCACGCCATTCTCTTGCCTCAGCCTCCCGAGTAGCTGGGACTACAGGCGCCCACCACTGCGCCCGGCTAATTTTTTGTATTTCTAGTAGAGACGAGGTTTCACCGTGTTAACCAGGATGGTCTCGATCTCCTGACCTCGTGATCCACCCGCCTCGGCCTCCCAAAGTGCTGGGATTACAGGCGTGAGCCACCGCGCCCGACCGGTTCCATATGATTTCTAAGGTATTTTCACCACTAAAAATTTGATTCCAAATGCTATGAAAAAACACTGATAAGAGCTAGTGTTGTGGCCAGTCGGCAGTGGCTCACGCCTGTAATCCCAGCACTTTGGGAAGCTGGTCAGGAGTTGGAGACTAACTTGGCCAACATGGTGAAACACCGTCTCTACTAAAATACAAAAATTTGCTGGGCGTGGTGGCATGCTCCTGTAATCCCAGCTGCTTGGGAGGCTGAGGCAGGAGAATCGCCTGAATCCAGGAGGCAGAGGTTTCAGTGAGCGGATATCATGCCACTGTACTCCAGCCTAGGCCACAGTGAGATTCCATCTCAAAAAAAAAAAAAAAAAAAATTACTAGTGTTGTTTTGGGGGAATTTTAGGACTCCACAGCGGGTGATGATTTCTGAAGTCTAGACTGTATTTTCCAACAGTCCTCAGGACACACGGACATGATACATATTTCTCTTACATGCACAGTGTATTTTTTTCTTTTGAAAACATGCTGCATATATACATATAGCTTTCTGGGTGGGAAATAGTTCTTTCCTATAAGTAAAATTTTGTAAAATAATCACATAATTTTAATATAATAGCATGTGATTTTTCAATGAATTTTAAATGAATAAATACAATATTTTAAAGTGTTATGGTCAGAATTATGATATCTAAAAAGTTGAAATAGCTGTGAAATAATCTTTGACTCGGTGTGGAAAAGAAGTAACACCAATTATAACATTTGTGTCATATACTGCCCCCATTTAATCTCAGCTATGTTTACCATTAAGTTTTATTACTGGCCTATGAAAAAACAAAAGGGAAAATATTAGCACCAAATATATTTGAAATGTTAGGACTGACCAGGAAGTAACTGACAATAAAATAGAAGGATGCAAAAAGTATATTAGGTGGTACTAAAATATGACAATCTTCTGATTGTGTTCATTTGATTACCTGTAGCAGAACCATTTTTTTTTGTAATAGCTATCAGAAAAAAAGTGTGATTACCAAGGAGACAAATTTCATTAGGAAATATTCTCTACAGATTTTTTCTTTGGTCCAGTTAATAACAACTTAATACAACAACAACAAGTATAACAATTTCATCCCCACATGGTCACATTTGATGGCATTCCTTCCAGGTGCCAGGCTGAGTCATTATCAGTAATATATAGGCTAAATCCAAATGGCAAAAAACATTCCAGAGAGAACGCTAATGTGTATTTCTCTGGAAGTAAACGGATCAGGGTTATGGGTTTTTTTTGTTTTTAGCATTCTAGGAGTTAGAGATTCAAATTTAGCTAATTTGCTTTAAAAGTGCTGTGAACACAAAAATAAAAGTTCTTTGCACTGGAGTCAAAGTTAACAAATATTTTCTTACTTTTTTTTTAAGCTAAAGAGTGTATTTATTCTTAGTTCTAAAATTTGTTCTACTAGAAACATGTTTGTTTAAATGGTTACAAGTTCTAATTTTACATTTTAGTGTGATTATTCATTTTAAAAAATTCTGTTTTAAGGACATACAAATATAATTTAATAATAGATTAATTATAGAAGTAACAATTTTTACCACTTTGTAAACTTGCTACCCTTTTTGATTAGAAGTAAAAATACAAATTTCCAACACAATGAGTATAATTTGGTTTATTTCTCTTTGACTGTATATAAAAAAAGAACTGGAAAAACTATTGTATTAACTGATTTCAAGTATAGAAGCCATCTTGAAGAAAAGACAGTTACTTGAGCTCTTGTATTTATCAGATGATGAAAAGTGCAGAGAAGAAACAATAAATACAAATGTTCCTAGTCACTGTGTAAATCACATTTAAATTTGATGGGGTTTTCTAAGAATAACACTAAGTTTATAAGTATTAACAATTTTTTAAATCTGAAAAATGTTTTATAAATATGGGTATTAGTTAATATTTGTTATATAAAGTGTTGAATTATTAACTATTTCTTTAAAACAGGACAGATGGCCTAATTAAATGACAAAAGAAAACAACATCTTTTTACATTTTCCCTACTGATACTGTACATGTGCAATATAAAGTACACATTCTGGAAGAAAAAAAGGAGTGAGAGTCAGAGCAAGTGAGGGGTGGGAAGAGGAGGAAGGGAGGGAGGAAATGAACATTTTTTTCCAGAAGCAACAAAGCAAGTATGACTTGGAAATGTCTTCTTAAGAGAGCATGCAACTGTTTTAACATGCTTCTGGATATCAAAGTAACAATCAGGCAACAAAAAATGTGAAGGAGGAGCATATATGGTTAAGGTTTTTAAAGGCATGCAGAAAATGGACAAAGTAATTAATATTTCATGCAGGTTTTGGTGTGGTTACACATTCACATTAATATACATGCCATCATGTACAGCTGAACACTGTGCAACAATTTTAAATAAAAAAATAAAAACCTAGCCAAATGATATTTTGTTAACAGCAACTTTTCAAATCATATTAGAGAAGCAGTGTATATCAAATAACATCAATATATTATATTGTGCAGTTTTGATCATATACAACCATATTCATACCAAACAGTTTGATTATCCTCAGAAACCAACAATGCAGCTTCTGTGTCATCAGGATAGAGGCATGCAGAAGTGACAAGATTGTTGCTATTTATAGAAAACTGTAGGTTACTATTACTAGGGTTCTGATGATCAGAAAACTGTTGATTTTCTTTCTGTGCAGGTTTATCCAAAGAGGCAGAAGCCTGGTCAGATATTCTGATGACTGGCCTAGGAGGTAACCCACTTATGTTACTAACTAATTCTGTGTTCAGGGATAAGAATGGCTGAGATGAATGCGCCACAGTAAATGGTCCTATGCTATCTTTTGCCAACATTCCGAATGCATCACTAGGCATCCTAATAGTGGCAAAAGTTTGGTTTAGAAAATGTGACCTTTCTGTTCTTGAGTTTCTAGCCTGGGCATATAGAGGCTCAGGCATGTCTATAGCTAAATCATTTTGGGCACAAGAATCTATAGTATGTGTTGGGCTGTCAAGTATATGAGAGGACCACTGGTGTAAATGGTACTCACTAGATGCTGCAGTGGTGTTGCTGTCAGCAGCAGCTGGTGGTGAATCAACTGATACAGGCAGTCTACTGTCCTTGGTCAAAAAATCATGGATGCTTGTCCTTCGTGTAGTTCCTTCAGCAGTTGAGATCACGCTGCTTGCACGAGGTAAAGTGGCATAAGGGTTACTATCTTTTGATTGTCGTGACAGAGAAGATTCTTTTACTAATTTTATCTTTCCTTGAGTGCCTGGTGTAGGTTTTCCTGCAGAACTAATGAAGTAGGTATCTTCAGTTTTTCGAGGACCAGGTCTCAAAAACTCAGGCTTAGTTGTCCGTCTATCATAGAAGTCCCCTGGGGTTTTTCCACTTACTGACCTGGCCAGACCACAGCTAACTGGTTTATCTTTTCCCAAAAAGTCAGAAGAGACAGACAAACTTTTCATTACTTCATCTAAAAGATTCTCTTGACTTGAGGACTTTATCTGTTTAAAAAAAAAATTCAAAGCAGATTAGTGAATATAGTGCCATGTTTTTACCTTCTTGATTTAGCAGATTGTGCAATATAAAATTGTGGGTACCTCTTAATACTCCTTAACTTAAAAAAAAGCTCTGAAGTTCAATTATAGAAATTTAACTTGTGGTGTTCATCTAAATTAAGGTCATCATAGATAAAACTAACCTGTATTGAGGTAAGCTTATTGCTTTCTTCCAAAAACTGTTGTAGAGTAACGACTTCACTTCCAGGGGAACCAGTTTTGATCTTGTGATGTCGACTCTCCAGTGTTTCAGATATTTTGTGCTGGAGCACTGGGCTTGATCTGGTCTGCCTTTTCAAGTACTGGATTGGACTGCTACCACTGCTGGACCAAGCCTCATGGTCATGAAGCAGGCTAAATTCTCCACTGCTGTGGCTTTGTGGCCTGCTTTGGTTATTAACTGCACCTGCTTTTGGAGTAAATAGGGTGTTGAGATTTCAATAATAGAATTGAGATTAATACTTTATGAGTAATAACATTTGTTGACTGCGTGCTAATTATATGAACAGCCAAATTTACTTTCAAGCTTTATTTAGAAATGCTTAGTAAACCATGTCAATCTTTTGTCAGTCTAACAATTGTCTGCCATAGCCTGCTTCCTTATTTTGTCAAACTGACAACTATTGTAAGCTCCACAAGGGCAAAGACTTGCTTTTACTATCATACTCAGAGCCTAAACAGAGCCTCATACAAAGCATTCAATATATTTGTTGAGTAAATGAATGAATAAATAAATAAGTGAATAATATATTTTTTAAAATTCAGGTTCAAATAGTTATAAAATGCCTTGCAGGCCAGGCGCGGTGGCTCACGCCTGTAATCCCAGCACTTTGGGAGGCCAAAGCAGGCAGATCACGAGGTCAGGAGTTGGAGACCAGCCTGGCCAATATGGAGAAACCTCGTCTCTACTAAAAATACAAAAAATTAGCCAGGCGTGGTGGTGCATGCCTGTAGTCCCAGCTACTCAGGAGGCTGAGGCAGGAGAATCGCTTGATCCTGGGGGGCAGAGGTTGCAGTGAGCAGAGATCGCACCACTGCACTCTGGCCTGAGACTCTGTCTCAAAAATAAAAATAAATAAAATGCCTCACAATTTAGGATAAGAACATGATTAGATGAAATATATATATATTTATATATTATATATATAAAATATTATATATAAAATATATATTATATATAATATATATAAAATATAATATATATAATATATATGTGTGTGTGTGTGTGTATTTTTTTTTTTTTTGAGATGGGGTCTCGCTGTGTCACCCAGGCTGGAATGCAGTGGCACGATCTTGGCTCACTACAACCTCCGCCTCCTGGGTTCAAGTGATTCTCTTGCCTCTGCCTCCCAAGTAGCTGGGATTACAGGCATGTGCCACCATGCCAGGCTAATTTTTATACTTTTAGTAGAGACAGGGTTTCACCATGTTGGCCAGGTTGGTCTCTAACTCCTGACCTCAGGTGATCTGCCCACCTCGGCCTCCCAAAGTGTTGGGATCACAGGCATGAGCCACCACACCTGGCTCATTAGGTGAATTTTATATTATTTCAGTATGTTAAGACGAAAAACTGTTCTAAACGCATAAAATTCTATTTTAATTATTTGCTTATCTAAGAAGTCCTCATTACTACTTGAAGGCTTCTCTGTTCATCCTGCATGAACAACTTTAAACATTTAAAAAAATTTAAATAGCATACATATAAGGAAAGTTAAATAAAGACACGAAGCAATTACTTACAACATTTCAGTAAAAGTATAAAATCAAATATGTAGTGCTTTATTCTTTTTTAAATGTCTTGATCATCTTATTGTTCTTGCTGTCCACTGTTGATATGGTGCCTATATAACCTTAAAAGACTCAGTTGACATTAAGCAACTATATAAAATGCAAATTAGCTAGTTCTAGAATTAAGCTCCCTCAAATCTATGGTGTTCCTTAAGAGCACTGATTTGTTTTGATCACGAACAAACTGGACATCAAAACAGAAAATGCAACTTTCCATTGTTTCCCAGTCACAGAGAGTAAAGTGGGCCATGAAAGAATTTGGCTCAAGTTATGTAACATTTTACAAAAGTAAGAGTTTCTTAAATTTTCAAATCAGAAAAAAAAATCATATTTTCAGATTACATTTTTATACTGGATATAAAAACGTTTTTAATTAAATAATTTATTTCTTTTAAGGCTAGTCAAATGTAGTGGGAGTGGGGAAGGAACAAAGAAATCTGCAAAACATGATAAAAATTAAAAAAAAAAAAAACCACCTCAAAATTAGGTATTTCAGATCACTGTAATAATGTCATAGCATTAATTGATAAAATAAAATTACAACTGAGACAAAATAATTTTATAATCCAAAAACGAACAAAACAAATGCATTCTTTGTAACCTGACAATTCTGGAGTACAGACAGTAACTATGATACATTGGTTAAATAATTCAGAGGCTGGATGAGGTGGCTCACTGGAGCTCAGGAGTTCGAGACAAGCCTGGGCAACATGTTAGAAACCCTGTCTCTAACAAAAATACAAAAAAAACTAGATGGGCATGGTGGCATGGGTCTCTAGTCCCAGTTACGCAGGAGGCTGAGGTGGTAGGATCGCTTGAGTCTGGGAGGCAGAAGTTGCAGTGATTTGAGATAGTACCACTGCACTCTAAGCCTGGGTGACACAGCGATAACCCGTCTCAAAAAAAAAAACAAAACAAAAACAAAAACAAAAACCTTCCAGGCCAGGCATGATTACAGGTGGCTCACACCTGTAATCCCAGCACTTTGGGAGGCCAAGGCAGGTGGATCACCTGAGGTCAGGAGTTCAAGACCAGCCTGGTTAACATGGTGAAACCCTGTCTCCACTAAAAATACAAAAAATTAGCTGGGTGTGGTGGTGGTTGGCACCTGCAGTTCCAGCTACTTGGGAGGCTGAGACAGGAGAATGGCTTGAACCTGGGAGGTGGAGGTTACAGTGAGCTGAGATCACACCACTGCACTCCAGCCTGGGCGACAGAGTGAGATTCTGTCTCAAAACAAACAAACAGCTCCCAGAATCTGAGTAGGCAGTATATCTTTGAGGAAAAAGGTATCAGTCAAGGTTTCCAGACATTTACTTAAATACCTCACCTTGGAATGCATATTTAAAAATTAAGAAAAAAAATCTTGAAATAATTCCTTATATGAGCCAAATGCATTCATATAGTTCTTGTTCAATATATATATATAGATATAGATATAGATATCTATCTATCTATATATACACACACACATACACACACACAAATAGTTGTTTCTCAAACACAAAATCCTTCCCCTTATTTTGTGGATAAATTAAGCCAAACATATTTCTAAAATATGAGTAATGTGAGTTCAATGTCCATGCATCATAAGAAAATGAAGGACAATCATTTTCACGTCAAAGACAAAATGTCAGTAGAATAAGGACATATAGATAATTTTGATGTATAAATGTTACCATAAGACTTTTATCTGTGAAGATGAAAAACTAAACTAAATAACTGCTCCTGTTTTTACATTTGTATACATTGAAATACATTTGTATTACAATATGTAAAGTATAAAATGTTCCAAACAACTATGTTCCAAACATAGATGATTTGGATTTCATGCTTTACCCCAGAAACTTCATCCCATCTCCCACCTTTAAATACTGGAAATGGATAGAGCGCATTAATAAATTTACCTACAGCATACCTTTGACTTCATGTAGTGAAGCATTATTATTGCTATTGCTAGTGGATGTTCTGCCACTATCAAGGCTGGCTGGTCTTGAAGCTAAATGAAAAAACCAGGAGACAGTGTGATAAAACTTCTAGCTGATGATGCTGATGAGCTTTTACATTCTGATTACAGAATGCTTTGAGGAAGCAATCATGCATACTTTCACAAGATGAGCATGCCCAGATTAGAAAGCAAATTTCCAGATAGTTCATTGAGACACTTTAGAACAGGACACTTCTGAAACAATAGTTGAGATTCAAAGAGGAGGCTAAAGTACATATTTAGATTTGAAAATGAGTTCTAGATGGATATGCCAGGAGTGTTTTAGTTGAATACAATGACATATCCCGCCAGATCCCCCAAAATGCTATTGATTGGGTCACTTACAACAGATCAGACAAGGAACTCTGCACATTGCAGAGATGCCAAGAAGAGGAGGAATACAAGCATCTATACAGTTAATGTCCTGTATTCCTATCTGTAAAAAGGGTAACAATTGTATAATTAACACTGCCCTATGCTAACTCTTAAAACCCTGCTTACATTAAAATTCCTTTAACATGTTATCCACTTATTGCCAATAGTTTGGTGAGATATGATTTTCCAGACAGAAATGGAAAAGTCTGAAATACTCAACATTGCCCAAAAATTGGTTTCTTTTTAGTCAGAGTCTCGCTCTGTCGCCCAGGCTGGAGTGCAATGGCACAATCTTGGCTCAGTGCAACCTCCGCCTCCTGGGTTCAAGCGATTCTCCTGCCTCAGCCTCCCAAGTAGCTGGGATTACATGTGTCTGCCACCACACCCAGCTAACTTTTGTATTTTTAGTAGAGATGGGGTTTCTCCATGTTGGCCAGGCTGGTCTCGAACTCCTGACCTCAGGTGATCCGCATGCCGTGGCCTCCCAAAGTGCTGGGATTACAGGCGTGAGCCACTGTCCCTGGCCCAAAAATTGGTTTCTTAAAGTTCATCCTTTAAAACAGATATTTTTAATATTTTAAACTAATATGTATTTTAAATTGGCATTTTAAACCAATGGTAAAATGCAACTCTTATAACTTTAATCTTATACAAAAATGGTAAGAAAATTACCTTTGAAGACTGTGCAGGCATACTTTATAAATGACCTTGGCTAAAACAGAGAACATTTAGATGAAGCAATTATCTTAAAAGAGGCAGAAGGGAGTATTAGGTTTGAAGAAATGGTAGAGGTAACTATGAGATGCAGGATAGAGAAAACATGCTTGCTGGCAATGCCGCATTCACCTATTAAATGCAAGAGTCCTAGCATTCCCATTCTGTATTTAATGTGTACTCTCTAAATAAAGTTCATTATCTTACCATGAACTCTTGATCCCGTACTAGAATCATCACTAACACCTTGTGGACTTATGTCTTCAAAGGATGTAGTATCTACATAAAATAGCAAAATGGATATAAAGATATTTTTGCAATAAAAAACCATTATCAAATTTTATTTACATAGAATATGGAAATTGTTTTTCAATCATGTATAACGCAGCTTGACTTAACATATTTCATAGACTCAACTAGAAACTGGAACTAGGAATAAGAAAAATGGCAACTCTCATTAGAGTTGACTTGCTTAGGGAAAACACCAAAAGCAATGAAACAATCTCCCCTCTGACCCTGCAAAGCAAAACAAGAGCCTGGGTTGTTCTAGGTAGTTGTATTGGAAGTTGTAGTGCTTTTAGTTTTTAGAAAACTAGCATTGCCTTCTTTTATCACTCTTTACCTGGTTTACTTCTTGTTTTCTTGTTAATTCATTAGCTGTTTATTATGAAAGGAGGCCTGGAAAAGATTTTAGTTATTTGTATAATGTTTTAAATTTTTAAAATGATTTGAAAGTTCCTCCAAATCCAATACAGATCATGTTTTGATAATTATTTCAGGTTGCTGCTTTTTAAAAAGTACACAGGGACAAGTCAAATTAAAATTCTTGTTGCCAACAGTTATACCACAGTGCAAATAGCAGACGGCCTATACCTTTATTATTAACCAACTGCTTGGATCTGAAGCCTGCAGAAGAGTTGACAGTTGAAAAGTTGATGGCTGTAGTAGAGAAGGCCATAGCTCCCAATTCTTTTCTCCTTTTACCCGTTGAAATATCATCAGGAACCTCCAAATTCTCAGTACTACCTGTCCACTGTCCTGCTAGGACCATGGACTGTACCAGGTCATTCATGGCTGGGATGCAAATGAAAGCAAATGAATCAGCATGGTTAATGTATTTGTTCTTATTTCTATTTTGTAGTATAAATACTGTGGTTTTTGTCTATGAATTAATGCAAATGGACATAAAAAATTGTAACCACATGGTCATTTAAATTATGACATGCATTCAGCTGAATGAAATGAGTAGGCCAAAGGCTGATAAATTTCAATAAATACTTTTATCCCACCTCCACCCCCTTTAAAAGACAGAGAAAGGAATTTTACTAAGTATGACTGCCATGCTATTGTGCAGCGATGTGCTAAAACTTTAATTAGCAGCCTTCACAACGTGGTTTTGTGGTGACAAAAATGGAATGAATAAAGGTAAGATGGAGAGCAGTTCTTATATAGCATCATTATTGAAAATGAAAGTCCTTGGTCAGAGCAGGTTACTGAAGAAATTATTCATTTTATGACTCAATAAGTATACCATTCAATAAAAACCTGAAAGAGATGATATCCAAAGTGACAGACACTTAATGTGATTATGTAACTACCCATGCCACATAAAAAAAGAAAATCCAGAATATTATTATTTAAAGAATGACAAGCATTTTCAAGGGTTTTTGGCCATTTTATTTATTTAATTAATCTGGTTCATTAAAGGAAATTAATTTCTAAAGCTAAACGTTTTGTTATATTCTTCTTAAGTAAACTTCTTTGGGAAAAAATCTCTATGGCATATAAAATAAAGGGTTTTTTTTCTGCCAATTTTTAGAAAGCACTGGAAATTTACGAGTAAGTTACATGTATGACTAGAAATGTGCACGTATATGTATCAGTGGACATATACATAATGCAAATTCAGTGCCACTTGAAAAAAAAATTCTTCTAGCTCCTTATATTAGAGGAAGACTGGGCTCTGCAAAATAAGGAAATTGGCACAGTCCAGAGAAAGGTTAGTGAAAAATTAGTAATGAAAGCCAGTGTAGTCAGTTGAAAGAAGCTGAACTGTCATAAAGTCTTACACATGGAACGACGGTAGCAGGCCTTCATTTTGTCTTTATCCTTCGGTCTGTTCCTCAAAAAGGGCAGTCTTTTCAGTGCAACCACTTTAATGTCAGAGCATGAGGAAAAACAGAAACAGGGAAATGAAAGAAAAAAGGGAGAAGAACAGATGGGAGTTAAATGTTGAAATTAAGGACAGAAATGAATGTTCGAGTTTTAGCTATGTATGCTATATTAAGGCTATTATTCTCATGCTGCTGAGTGATAATGAAATATGAAATATGTACTTTGATATTTTAAAATACTTGGAAAAGCACTGAAGACAATGATGAGGAACATATACTTTTTTTTTTTTTTTTTTTTGAGACGGAGTTTTGCTCTTGTTGCACAGGCTGGAGGGCAATGGTGCGATCTCAGCTCACCGCAACCTCCGCCTGCGATTCTCCTGCCTCAGCCTCCCTAGTAGCTGGAATTACAGGCATGCGCCAACATGCCCGGTTAATTTTGTATTTTTAGTAGAGATGGGGTTTCTCCATGTTGGTCAGGCTGGTCTCGAACTCCCAACCACAGGTGATCCACCCACCTCGGCCTCCCAAAGTGCTGGGATTACAGGCGTGAGCCACCACGCCCGGCCTGAGGAACATACACTTTTTTTTTTTTTTTTTTTTGAGATGGAGTCTTGCTCTGTTGCCCAGGCTGGGGTGCAGTGGCGCAATCTCGGCTCACTGCAAGCTCCACCTCCCGGGTTTGTGCCATTCTCCTGCCTCAGCCTCCCGAGTAGCTGGCACTACAGGCGCCCACCACAACGCTCGGCTAATTTTTTGTATTTTTAGTAGAGATGGGGTTTCACCCTGTTAGGATGGTCTCCATCTCCTGACCTCGTGATCCACCTGCCTCAGCCTCCCAAAGTGCTGGGATTACAAGCGTGAGCCACCGCGCCCAGCCTGGAACATACACTTTTAAAGCTTGGCTTGGTTACAGTCCTATAAAAACAGGAACTGATTAGAATTATTTATGCAGGGATCAATTTTCCTAGTTAAGTTGTAAAGGTAAACCTTTAAAATGAAGGCTATTGGTGGTTCACAGAGTCTACATGATGAAAATGTACAAGGCTTTTGAAGTCTCTATTTTAACTGTTTTAACTTTTTAAACATAAGTTAAAATATTTATTTTGGAAAACAAAAATAACTTAGGAAAATGCACATTCTACCACAGTATTTTATTAATATAAAGCAACAAAAATTAGGGTGCCCAGGGGATGTTTAAAAGAGTCTTAAAAAACTTTAAGATTTCGAGGCATGGTAGCTTCTGCCTGTAATCCCAGCATTTTGGGAGGCCAAGGCAGGAGGACCACTTGAGCCCAGGAGTTCAAGAACAGCCTGGGCAACAGAGGGAGAACCCATCTCTACAAAAAATTAGCCACGTGGTGGTGAGCACCTGTAGTCCTAGCTATTCTGGAGGGTGAGGCAGGAGGATCGCTTGAGCCCAGGAGTTCAAGGTTGTAGTGAGCTATGATCACGCCACTGCACTCCAGCCTGGGTGACAGAAGGAGACCCTCTCTCAAAAACAAAACAAAACAAAACTCAAAAAAACCTTTCATTAGTTTATTACACTTTAATAAAGAAAATAAATTCCTTCTTGGTTTAAACTGGATTCTGGTGCATTATTTAGCAGCACCACTGAAATAAAAATTCTTTTGACCAAAGTATTTCTAAAGATTAAATAAACAATCACATTAAGTTCATTTTACAAAAGATTGGTTGGGGGAAAGAGGGGAAAAAAAGTATTTTGATAGTAGTAATAAGCATTAGCAATAAGCTCCGATAAACCTAAAAAATAAGGAGGTACCCCAAAGCAAGCAAAAATGAGAGAAGAGTATAACATTTTTAGATATTTTGAAGAGCTTTTTGAAGGAATTTGATTTTGTGAAGAAAAGTTAGGATTATCGCTAAAATATAGGAGTCATTAGAACAAAAATAAAAACATTCACTAGAGTCACTAACCATTCTTAAGCTACATTTTAGTAAGATTTAACTATAAAAATTATTGTATCTTTTTAGAAATGTAATTTAGGAATTAGGAAAAACAATTTGCATAAAGACCTAAAAACATATTATTCACTATCTATTTAATAACTACATTCTTTCTCAGTGTTTGCTGTCATCGTGTAAATAGTCACAGCTCTTTTGACAAACTAACAAGTATCATTCATTAGAGAGAGTGCAATGGACATACAGCTCTTTAACTTGTTTGATTGCTATTAGGAGCAGTCATGATTCATTTAAGCTTTTAGTTTGACCTATTTCTTTTCAAGCTTAGTAAACACAGCTGTTTTCAATGATTAAAAAGAAATGAACCGAAAGCAATATAAAAATGGACACTTAGATAAAACAAAGCTGAGTGGTTGCAGCATGCACATGTTGTCTTGTTTACTTTTCTTTTTCTGTTTTTAATTTTTTTTCCAAGGACTGCTTTACTGACAGATACTCTTCCAAAATGGACAGGATGAAAGGAGTTTTATATTTGTCAGGAAGAAATGATTCTTCTTATAGCAATGAGTTTGTATATATACAATGTTCATTTCCCAAACATACTGAAATTAAGGGAACATTAGTATTTGTTGGGTTTGGGGTTTATTTTAAAAATTCTAAAACTGAACAGTTGTAGGAAAGGAGAATATCACTTCCTTCTGATTCTTATTCTGGATGTTTCAGCAGAGAATATGAAATGATGACAGATTTATACCTAAACAGACAAGATGACTTCAAAAAAGACTTTGGTGCCTCTCTTATGTATGCTTATATCTGAATTGACATTTTTTTCTTTTAAAGCCAGGCACAGTGGTTCACGCCTGTAATCCCAGCACTTTGGGAGACCAAGGCAGGAGAATAGCTTGAGGCCAGGAGTTTGAGACCGGTCTGGGCATAATAAGTGAGACCCTGTCTCTAAAAAACAATGAAATAAAATAACAATTGCCAGTGCAGTGCTGTTTTCCTGTAGTCCCAGCTATTTGGGAGGATGACGCTGAAGCAGGAGGATCCCTTGAGTCCAGAAGTTCAAGACTGCGGTGAGCTATCATTACACCACTGCGCTCCAGCTTGGGCAACAGAGTAAGACTCCATTTCTTAAAAAAAAAAAAATCTTCCTTTAAAAAAAAATTAAGTATACCTATTACCATTTCTTTGTTTTTTGTTTTTTTTTTTTTGAGATGGAGTGTCGCTCCTGTCGTGCAGGCTGGAGTGCAGTGGCGTGATCTCGGATCACTGCAAGCTCTGCTTCCTGGGTTCATGCCATTCTCCTGCCTCAGCCTCCCGAGTAGCTGGGACTACAGGGGCCCGCCACCATGCCCAGCTAATTTTTTGTATTTTTAGTAGAGACAGGGTTTCACCATGTTGGCCAGGATGGTCTTGATCTCTTGACCTTGTGATCTGCCCGCCTCAACCTCCCAAAGTGCTGGAATTACAAGCATGAGCCACCGCGCCCAGCCCCATTTCTTACTTGGTAAGATGTCAGATATTTTATATCCAAAGATAACAGATAAAATTAAGTTATCTGCCATCTTTTAAACAAAACCTGATCTCTCTAAAACAGTAACTACTCGGAGGATTTGTATAGATTTACTTGGTGGACAAAACCAGACAGCAAAAGACCCAGGGTAACAATAATTTTATGTAGGGATATAGAATTATAAAACTGCTTGAGACACACACACACACACACACGTACATATACATATATGTGTGTATATGTACATATATATGTGTGTGTATATATACGTGTGTGTGTATATATAAGTGTCTATGACTTTTTTTGTTGCTTACCTATGGATTCTAGTTTTTAGGCTGCTATACTTGCATTCTGAAATATATCCCATAATTTTATTTTATTTTTTTGAGATGAAGTCTCGCTCTGTCACCTAGGCTGGAGTGCAGTGGTGCAATATTGACTTACTGCAATCTTCACCTTCCAGGTTCAGGCGATTCTCCTGCCTCAGCCTCCTGAGTAGCTGGTGCATGCCACCACACTGGGCTAATTTTGGATTTTTAGTAGACACGAGGTTTCACCATGTTGGCCAGACTGGTCCTGAACTCCTGACCTCAAGTGATCTACCCGCCTCAGCCTCCCAAAGTGCTGGGATTACAGGCATGAGCCACCGCGCCTGGCCTATAGCCCGTAATTAATGCCTAATATCCTATACCCTAAAATACTATGTTTTCAGAGATAATTCACCTGAGCCAAAACACTGTGAATAGTTTTTTGAGTGTTTTGAGAGTTGCCCATTTGGAGAGTCTACCCCTGGGAGAAGCAGCAGCTGCATTTACATGCTGTTTCAAAAGAATGGAATGTGTGTGTGTGTGTGTGTGTGTGTTCAATTAGTGACACTGGTGATAGTGTGAGAGGATTCAAAGTATCCTGTTCACATATTTTGTAAGGACTTTCACAGTAGTCAACTTCTTAGACATCTTTAAAAAATTTTTCTGATTTTCTTGGAATATACTTCCAAAGCTTTTACTTTGCTTTTACTGTTTAAGCATACTAGTAATGAAATTAAAAGGTTATAATTGTATAGAGCATATTATAATGTAGTACTTCTAAATTTGTAATAAAAATTATATCATAAAGTTTATAAACAAATGTGTATCTCTTCACCTAATTTTTTTTTTTTTTTTTTTTTTGAGACAGAGTTTCACTCTTGTTGCCCAGGCTGGAGGGCAATGGTGCAATCTCGGCCTCAGCCTCTGCCTCCCAGGTTCAAATGATTCTCCTGCCTCAGCCTCCCAAGTAGCTGGGATTATAGGCATGAACCACAACACCCGGCTAATTTTGTATTTTTAGTAGAGATGGGGTTTCTCCATGTTGGTCAGGCTGGTCTCCAACTCCTGACCTCAGGTGATCTGCCCACCTCGCCACCCAAAGTGCTGGGATTACAGGCGTGAGCCACTGTTCCCGGCCTAATTTTTTTTAAATAATAGAGACAGTGTCTCACTATGTTGCCCAGGCTGGTCTTGAACTCCTGGCCTCATGTAATGCTCCTGCTTTGGCCTCCCAAAGTGCAGGGATTACATGCGTGAGCCACTGCAACTGGCCCCCATGTCTCTATTTTATTTTGAGACAGAGTCTTGCTCTGTCACCCAGGCTGGAGTGCAGTGTGCAATCCTGACCCACTGAAAACCTTTGCCTCCCAAGTTCAAGTGATTCTCCTGATTCAACCTCCTGGGTAGCTGGGATTATAGGTGCACAACACTACAACAGGCTAATTTTGTATTTTTCTTTTTTTTTTTTTTTTTTTTTTGAGACGGAGTTTCACTCTTGTTGCCCAGGCTGGAGTGCAATGGCGCATTCTTGGCCTCAGCCTCCCAAGTAGCTGGGATTACAGGCATGAGCCACCACGCCTGGCTAATTTTGTATTTTTAGTAGAGACAGGGTTTCTCCATGTTGGTCAGGCTGGTCTCAAACTCCCGACCTCAGGTGATCCGCCCACCTCGGCCCCTCAAAGTGCTGGGATTACAGGTGTGAGCCACTGTGCCCGCCAGCACCTCTCTATTTTAGATCCTTTACCAAGCAATCCTTCAATAATTTTCTTAACCTTCTGTAATTTCTAAATCATTGAGTAACACCCCTTCAAATTCATACCTATTTTTCTTTGCTTCTCCAAATGTAACTTTGTTCCAGTGTGACACCATCAAAGTATATGAGCAGAAACCTCATTATAGAATGCCTTATTATTCTGATTAAGTTATATATAATTATGAAAATGACATCTCATATTTCTCACTTGCTCCTTGCAACTGTCCTGTGAAGTATGAGGCAAAGGTAAAAGGCTTGCCCATATTAACAGAAATAGCAAGTGGCAGAGGTATTCCAGCTCTTATTTCAACTTTCTTTCTGCAATATTTTACCCCTTTGGCCAAATGATAGTATATCTGTGTATGATTTACCTCAAAAAATTGTGTGGCTGTACACTAATGCAGTACACAATTTTATGATATGAAATTAAAAGGAAATGCCATTCTTCAGACTATCCCCCAAAGGACTACTGAAGTTTTAAAAAATCTTTAGAAAAAGATTCTAAATCAATACTATGTTTAAAGCGTTTAAGCACTCACTGCTGCTTTTCTTGGTCCCCAAGGTCTGGCCATCTTCTAAAGAGTTTGAACCTACTGAAGAACTATCTTGACTGTCTTGATGAGGGAGCTGAAGAAATCCTTCACTGGAGTCTGAGCGGGTGGGTGTTAATGTTAGAGATTTCTGGCGTTCCCGATTAATATCTTTCTTAGACTTTATCAATTTTCTCATTTTTAGAGTAATCCAGTTGCCTCTCCTAACAGAATTTTAAAAATTGTTATCAGTTTAAAATTCAACATACAAATCCTTCACAAAAGTAGAAGTCATCACAATATTAGAAATAACCTAAGTTTTTTTTCAAAATAAGAATTCATAAAATTTGGTTAATGGTACCTTCTAGGAGGAGATGGGTCATAAAATTTGTATTGATCCATAATTTTCTCTTCTAGTTTCTCCTTCTGACGTCTTAATTCATTTAACTTATCACTATAAAAATAAAAATTACCTTTTAGGACAAGCATCATATTTTGTACAGCTATGAATATTAAATTATTTTGTGACTGTGATCTAATGTCTCCCCAAAACATAAAAAAATACAGATACCATGGTTGGCAACTAAGATTTTATCAGGTAGTTAACAATGGGAATTTTTCCATGTTTCTCCTTTTTTAAAAATTTACAACATTTTTTTTTTTTTCCTTTTTGGAAGAAAGGTGACCTATTCCAATTTATATCAGCAAAAAATAAAAACATTGTTTAGTTTGCTTACAATTATAGGTATAATGAATAATCCTGCAAACACATGTTCATGCAAATAGATATTTTTCTTTTCAGCAGAATTACTTAGGCTTGATTTACTTGTAGAGAATCATTTCCTGACTCCAGCAATGCATGAGTCATCACATCCTAGTCTCATTTTTATGTTCTCAGTAGTATTTACTATATAAAGAAACATCAAAGATCATCAAAGTATTGTCTCTAAGAAAACCCCACAATGCCAAAGAATGCTATTTACTTCAGAAACATTAGTGATCATTTACAATGAGGAAGGCATGAGGTATATATGAAGATGAATAATAAATAGCTTTGTTTATAATATAGCAGAGAAGATATATCCATAAATATAATAACATATAATATTGTGTGTGTATATATATATAAAGACTATATAATCCAAGGAAGTAGCAGTACCAAAATAAAATACTGTGCAAGTACAACAGGAAGGTAAATATATCCATCTTAGATCACGAAATAAATCCCCATGAAGAAAAAGGCCATTATTAGATAGGCTGAAAAGGAAAGATAAGAATACTAAATTACATGTTGGTGTAGTTGTAGGAAGTTAAAAAATGCTAAGTTATGTTTAGCTTGAATGTTATAGGCTGAGAAGAAGTAGTGAGGGAGAGTTTTTGTTTTACATTCTGCTCAGTAGGAAATCAGAAGTATTGAAAGTTTCATTACAAAACAGTAAGAAATCTTTGTTTAAAGTACTTTAACCCAATGATGGAATAGGATATATCGTAAAGATTGGAGATAAGGCAGGGCGCGGTGGCTCAGGCCTGTAATTCCAGTGCTTTGGGAAGTGGAGGCAGGTGGATCACTTGAGCTCGGGAGTTTGAGACCAGCCTGGCCAATGTGGCAAAACCCTGTTTTTACAAAAAATACAAAAATTAGCAGCGTGCCACAGCGTTTGCCTGTAGTACCAGCTACTTGGAAGGCTGAGGCAGGAGAATAGCCTGAACTCAGGAGTGGAGTTTGCAGTGAGCTGAGATTGCGCGACTGCACTCTAGCCTGGCTGACAGAGCAAGACTGAAAAAAAAAAAATATGGAGATACGAAAACATTCAGGAAGCTAATGGGGTAGTCTATTTGAGAGGGAAGGCTGAATTACAGTGGTGGAGACTAGGAAGAACTAACTTGAGAGATTCTGTAGAAGATGCCTTGTGAACAGATGTTGCCAACAGTTATACCACAGCACAAACAGCATACAGCCTACATTTATTATTCACCCAACTGCTTGGATCTGAGGCCTGCAGAAGAGTTGACATTTGAAAAGTTGTTAACAAGGCCATAGTTCCCAGTTCATTTTTCCTTTTACTTGTTGAAATATCATTAAGAACCTCCAAAATCTCAGTACTACCTGTCCACTGCCATCCTGCTAGGACCATGTGACAGAGGCATTTAGCTAGAAATGTCTGACATGCAAGATGGATATTTGTAATTTAAATTCATTAAGTCAGAATAGATAATAATCTTTGGAAGTCAACTATCTAGACACAAGCACTTTCACCTGGAAATGTATTAGTCACCAAGGGTCAGAATAGTAAGACAACAAAGCTTTGGATAATGCCTCTGCTTAAGGGACAGGAGACTCAAATGCCAAAAGTTTTATATATACTCAAAACTTCTTAACCTAAAACAAGGCTTCTTTTGAAAGCAAGTAAAGGAAAACATACCCCAGAAAGGACTAAAAGGACTAAAGGTGGAGCCCAAGCTGTCCAGCCACAAATGTGAAATTTCTTTGAGGCTTTACATTTACTTTGAAAGTTTACACAAATTCTGCCTTTGTTCCATGATACACCTGTGTATTAATAAAGAAATAATGTTCCCTGCCTGAAATTTTTTGTTAAGACTGGTGCTTCAGAAAAATGTATGATGCATCCTGGTTTCACATGTGCCCTGGCTGTTTATGTACATCAAGTCTGAGAGGCACAGACATACTACTTCATGCACTCCTTGAATAATCTAGAAAGTAAGTGTCATCTCTATTTTAGAGAAGAAGAAACTAACGATCAAAGAAATGACTTGACTGTGGTCACATAGTGAGTGGATGAATTGGGACATGAATTAGAAGCTGTCTGATTTCAACATCTGTGCTATTTCTATTATACGGTGGTGCTTCTCACTTGTGGGGCAAAGAGAAGAGATGTATTGAGTAAAGATGAATCATCGGGTAGTAATACAAAGACTACCCACTGGGCTGCACAGGCCCAAATGTGAGTCTTAACAGATTGTTTAACTTTCTGGAGACACAACTTACCAATAATTAAGCCCTGTCAATTCTCTTTTACACGTCTTGCAGCTTGATCTCAACTCCTTGGTATGGCATAGAACAACCTTTGTAAACTGAGTCCTGACTGTTTAGCCACTTCTCTATTGCACCCCTCCTTTCCTCAATTTTGCTCCAGAAAGAACAATTAATTTTTAGGTCCTATATCACACCACAGCATACTTTCATCACACCTCCATGACTTTGTATTGCAGCTCTCCTGGGCTGGCATGCCTCTTCAAGCAAATTCCTATGGAACCTATAAGTCTCCACTCAGGTCTCATCTTTGGAAAGTTCACCTTGCCTCTCCCAGACTAAGATACTCCTGCCCCTACATGTGCTATATTTCTATGGCCTCCTACATATACTTCCATTATAGAATTACTGTATTTAAATGTTTATTTGTATTTCTCGCTTTATATTACTAATTCTTTAAGAGCAAGATTCATGTGTTTTCATGTTAGTATTTCTGATTATTAGGATAGTGCCTGGAATATAAGCACTCAAAAATATTTGTTGAAAATCAGTAAAAATTAGCATGAATTTTCTCTGCCACTGGGTATGGCAATGATAAAATCATGAGTAACATATTTCAGAGTGCAAAATTATTTGGTACCTACATGTACTGTCTTTGTTCAACATGAAAAAGATCCTTGCTTTCCATATTCTGCTCCAAAAGTGTTCTGTTCTGTAGCATTAATGTCTGAATTTGATCTAGTAGATGTCGATTTTCTTCTTCTAAATTTCCTTTAAGTTGGCTTAGCAACTGTTTAAACACAAACATTTTAAAAAAAAATCAACATTTACATTTAACATAAATCAACTGAAAAATATGAAGTACTACACAAAGATTTAATTGTTCCACTGTTTGAACAATTAGATGATTGTACTTTTATCAGAGCGTGATTATTTCAGTGATGACACCTACAGCACTGGGTTACATGCTCTCTCTCTCTCTCTATATATATTTTCTTAATTTTCACAAACACTGGGTCTAATATATAATATATTATCTAACTCCCCAAACACTGCTTTCTGTCTTTAAAACTGTTTAACTTATAGTATAGTCCAAAAACTAGATTCAAATATCTAATATTTTATTTCTATGAAATATTAGACAAGTTAGTTCTCAGATCTATGAAATGAGGATAGCTCCCACCCAACAAGGCTGTTGCAAGGATTAATTAGTGTATGTAAAGTATCTAGTAGCATGTGTATAGCACACACTAAGTACTTAGTATGTCTCATAATTTCCCCATCTACTGTTTTCTTTTTTTTGAGACAGAGTTTTGCTCCTGTTGCCCAGGCTGGAGTGCAATAGCACGATTTCGGCTCACTGCAACCTTCGCCTCCCAGTTTCAAGCTATTCTGTCTCAGCTTCCCCAGCAGCTAGGATTACAGGCATGCGCCACCACACCCAGCTAGTTTTGTATTTTTAGTAAAGATGGGGTTTCTCCATGTTGGTCAGGCTGCTCTCCAACTCCCAACCTCAGGTGATCCGCCCACCTCAGCCTCCCAAAGTACTGGGATTACAGGCGTGAGCCACCGTGCCTGGCATCCATCCACTGTTTTCAAGAAACCTTAAAAGGCTGTGTATAGTTTTTGTAGCTTGATCAAAGGAAATCGGGTAATTTAGTTAACAGTTGTTATTAACAGCTGGCATACTAGTAGGTGGGCTGCCAGCAGCATTGGGCCTTTTCTACGCAGTTAGTAGAAACTGGAAATATGCCTTAGCTAGGCCAGAGGTTCAAACAGAAGTTCAGAAGGCCCAAAGTAGTGATTCTAAAAATTTGGCATCCCTTGGAGAGTAGATTTGTGGGCTCCAGCATTCAAATTCAGCAGGTCTCGAGTAGAGCCCAGAGGCCTAGAGATCTGTATTAAAAAAGCAAAAGCAAGTAACACATACCCGCCCTGCCTACACCACCCCCCTGCCCCCCCCCAAAAATAAACATTTTGAAAAATTTCAAAAGGTAGAGAAAATCAGGGAGAATTATACTATAATCATAAACAACCATCTAGATCTGTAACTGTGAACATCATACTATGTTGGTTTTATTTATCTGTATGTTGTTAAATTGAAACATAACGTGGTAGATTCATTAAAAAACTGAATGCATTTATTTTCTTCCCTGTACCTATGCCCTCTTGCAATGTGACTTCTCACTTTTCCCATAAAGAAGTGGAATCTATTTCCCTTCTTCTTGAATTTGGAATGCTTTTGGCCAAGAGAAAGAGGTGGAAGTGATGGTGTAACAGTTCCAAGCCTAGGCCTCAAGTTGCTTGTGGACTTCCACTCAGACTCTCAGAGCCCTGCTGGAGGATGGAGAGACCACATGGAACAGAGAAGGGTTATCCCACTGAGGCCACCATAGACCAGCCAGCCCTCAGCATACCTGCCAGCTAATTACAGATGCAGGAGCAAACCCCTGGCCCATACATCAGTGAGTAGATTAGCATAGATGCTCAGCAAACTCAGACTCATTAGGCAAAAATAAATGTTTACTGTCTATTACCACTAAGGTTCTCTCGTTGTTAAAGAGCATCATCAGTGTCAATAGACAACTGATAAAGCATATATAAAGAGAACAATTTTTTTGGTTTGTTTGTTAGATGGAGTTTCGCTCTTTCGCCCAGGCTAGAGGGAAGTGGCACGATCTCGGCTCACTGCAACCTCTGTCCCCCAAGTTCAAGCGATTCTCCTGCCTCAGCCTCCCGAGTAGCTGGGATTACAGGCATGTGCCACCACACCTGGCTAATTTTTGTATATTTGGTAGAGATGGGTTTTCACCATGTTGGCTAGGTTGGTCTCGAACTCCTGACCTCAGGTGATCCACCCGCCTCAGCTTCCCAAAGTGCTGGGATTACAGGCATGAGCCACTGTGCCTGGTCCAAGAACAAATTTTAAGTGTATATAGAGCTCCATGAATTATCACAAAGTAAACATATATGTTAAACTAGCATCTGGATCAAGAAACAGAGCATTAATTGTATTCCAGAAACACCTGCGCTATCTTCCAACCACTATCCCTTCCCACCAAGGTTAACTACTATCTCAACCTTTTATACTATAGATTAGTTTTTTCCACCTCCACTAAATCATGTCATTATATGACTTAGCCCTCAGCCAATAATTAACATTTGACCCAAGTTGTGAGAATTAGCCAGGGATGCGTAGATAGCTAGGGCCATCTCTGGTCTTTCTTGAACAGTTTTCTGGACCACCAGTGACATGTGGGATCTTATGAAGACCCACTGAGGCTGACTCATTGCTTGAAAATCCTTTAATTTTTGACTGGTTTACTGGCGTGTTACTTGCCCCAACCAATATTTCAACCTCAGGCTATCTAAGAGCTGACCTTTGACAGCTCTCCCAGGCATGGGGCTTTTCTATGCTCTGTTCCAAATCAAGTCAGTTTTCTCCAGTAGAAAAGTTGCTGGTTTTCACAGCTTGCCCTGTGCTCTGTCAAAACTACGAGGCATAGGAACCAGGGAAGGAGAAGAGGAATGGGAGGAGCCCCAAGATAAAATGCCTCAGACAACCACAGTTCCTTCCCAGGGTTGAATAGTTTTGCTTTAATAAATGCTTCTCAATTTGCTATATGCCCTTGTTGGGTTCTAGAGTCCTAACTGGTTGTTTTTGACAGTTCTGTCCAATTTTATTGTTTCTTAAGGAGTTGATTTGCCACATTTCTCACTCTACCATTCTGGAGGTATACCATCCTACAATTTATTTAGACTTTTATAAATCATAGGTAGAATGAATTACTTTCTGAGCTTTGTTGGGTAATTAATTATATGTTGTTTCCAACTAATTTTTCTATTGGTTTATAATTTCATGCCAGGTGTAAACATTTTTTCATTAAATGAATAATTCTACAATTTTCAAAGAATCTGGACATAAGTTTAAGCTAACAATTTTTTAAATATTGTAATTAATGATATGGGAAGTTGTTCTGAATTACGTGTAAGTTTCAATGATCCTAGACCAAATTCTTTTAGATATATGCCACTAAATATATACTAGTATTGTCATTGTAATCTAGTCATTTATTTCTTAGGCATGTCTTGGTGTCTAAATGAAGGAAACAGTGATTAAACTTTTTAAGCTCACCTCACACTGGTTATTCAGCTTGGTTGATGTAATATCCAGTTGTTGGTATTGTTCCTTTAGCTTTGAAAATTCAGCTTCTAATCTTGTTTGTTCCAGTTTGGAATTATTCAGAAGACTTTTCAAATTTTTATGGTCAGTTTGTAAAACTTCAGTCTCTTTTAAAAGTTGACTATAGGTATGATTCAGCCTATAATTAGAAATCATAGAAATATAATTAGATTATCTTAATAGCTTTTGGTGTAATTTATACAATATGAAATGATATAAATAACATTAAGGCATACTTAGAATAAAAGACTGTTTTACAAGTCACTAAACTTATCAAAAATCAGTTTCTATTCTGTAAAAACTAGATTTTTTAAAATTCTGAGTACCTTTCCCTTGAAAATAATTTTTAATTTCCTTTTTTCATCCAACCATCTCCACACTGGGAAAAGAATTTTTTAGTCTTTAAATATGTTGAAGTATAGGTACTCAAAGTTTCAAGTATTAATAAGAAAGTATTGGCTGGTTATTGATGGTCCATGTCTGTAATCCCAGCTTTTTAGGAGGTAGAAGCAGGAGGATCACTTGAGGCCAGGAGTTTGTGAGCAACCGTGGGGATCACAGGAGACCCTATTTCTACAAAAACTAAATATTAAAATAAAAAAATTAAAAATTAGCTAGGCATGGTGGTGTGTGCCAGCAGTCCCAGCTACCTGAGGGGCTAAGGTGGGAGGATTGCTTAAGCATAGGAGTTTGACATTGCAGTAAGCTATGATCATGCTACTCAACTTCAGCTTGGGCAACAGAGTAAGATCCTATCTCTCTCTCTCTCTCTTTTTTTTTTTTTTTGGAGATGGAGTCTTACTCTGTTGCCCAGACTGGAGTGCAGTGGCGTGATCTCGACTCACTGCAACCTTCGCCTCTCAGGTTTAAGCAATTCTCCTGTCTCACCCACCCAAGTAGCTGGGACTACAGGTGCACACCACCATGCCTGGCTAATTTTTGTATTTTTAGTAGAGATGGGTTTTCACCATGTTGGTCAGGCTGGTCTCGAACTCCTGACCTCAGGTGATCTACCTGCCTCAGCCTCCCAAAGTGCTGGAATTACAGGTGTGAGCCACGGCACCCAGCCTATTCTATTTTTTAAAATTCCAAATTCAAACTATGCTTGGTACTACAAAGGGGCAGTATATATTTTGGCTGTAAGAAATAATAATTTAAAAATATATATATACACACATATATATGTATATACTTTCTATATAAAATGTTTGTTATATATAATATATATTTATTACCTATCATTTTCACCACAAAGTTTCTTGTATTCTGCAGCTACTGTTTCATGGTTTTTATTTTCAAGCAGCATTTTTTCCTGTTCTACTTTGAGCATTTTTTCCAAATCTTCCAACTGTCCTTTCTGTTTTAATAACTGATTGTAACTAGGGGGAAAAAAGGCATTTGGTTTATAATATTTACAAAAAAGAAATTTTAGAAATGAAGGAAATGAGTAATTAATAAGTATTATTTAAAACACATGTAAATTTATATAAATTTCCTATGTAAACAAACATTAGATGTGTTTAATATATAAAATTTATTATACTACTTGAAGAAAATTCGTTTTAAATTCACAGTACAACAAAATATAATAAATTACCGGTCTTCAAGGTCTCTATGTTCCACCTCAAGATTTTTGTGGGCAGACTTCAGAGTTCCATGTTTGGAGATAAGAGATTCATACTCTGAAGCCTGACGTTCATGAAGAAGTTCCAGCTTTTCATGATCTTTGATCAGAGAATCATAGAGAGATTTTAGGTCTTCTCGCTCTTTGATTACAGATTCATTTTCATTTTCTAAGGAAGACTGCTGGATTAGGAGTTGGGCATTCTGGTTCATGAGTGAGGTACTTTGGGAATTAAGGGTGGAATTTTCAACCTATAAGAATACATATTGTTATCAGACATAAGAAAAATACTTCATGTTCTTTTTCAAAATACGAGATTACAATGTTAATTAAAGAAAGCTCTAAATGAATCACAGGAGACAAATTTATATTATACTGGGAAGATGTGGATTTTAGCTTCCCAAAGAATAAGGCTATCATTGAATTTTGATTTTTGGAAGTGTTATAATACACACATACATATGTACATATGTATATATACATATGTATGTGTATATATAGATATATATGTATTGTATGTTTTGGGTTGAATTTATTTTAAATGAAGGTGATTAGCAACCATTTGTATTATATTACAAATGAAAATGTATAGAATTTGAAGTGCTAGTTTATCATTTCTAGAATTTGGTGATAGAAGTTGATAGAAGTGAAAAATTACTTTTAGAAATTTTTCAAGAGTCCAAATTAAATAAATATTTTCTTTATCAAAGTGTTGATGTTAATCAAAATCAGTATCAAAGAAAAGGGTTACAGAAAGAATTCTTTGATTCGGAGAGGGAACTTGTTTCTGCTCTTTAAGAGGTTTCAGAGTTGAACTTTTCCCCACCTGATTGTTCTGTTTGAAAAGACACTGGCGGTGTTAAGTGAAAGATGGATCTTTTGAACTTAGGAGAGGTCTAAAGACAAAATTCTCATGTTGTCCTGCTTTTCAGTAACTAAACTGACAAAAAAAGCTATACAAATGAAATAAGGAATAGTATGCTGCAATCATACTCTAAAGCAAGGGTTTCTACCTAATTTATTACAATCGACTTAATGAAATGGTAGAAAGACAATAAATATAATTTATCTTTATTTAGATGTATTGACTGAATTTATTAATATTTAAAGGCTTTGACATTTTAAAAATTGATGTGTGAAAGTTTGGCATGGCACTAAATAAAAATATTTTCATTTATCTCTAAGTTCATTCACTAAGAAACAATGTTTCCATGTTTACCCTCCCTTATTTTAATAGCATAATTCAAGAGTTTGGTTGCATATTCCCAAAATATTAAATTACAACCTGAAGCTTGGCATTCTGTGTTTGAAGAGTGGTATTCTGTTCTTGTAATGACACTGTCTGCCTCTGAAGTGCAAGAATCTGAGCCTGCAAATTATTGTTCTGTGTCTCAAGTTGCTTCAGCTGAGTTTTCAACGCTTGCTTCTCTGCTTGCAGTGTAGCATTCTTAAAAAACAAAAACCAAAACCAAACATATTAACAATAATGGCAACATCAAACATATTTCTATAATATACTGAATTTTATACAATGAGTATTTATTAGCATTATAATCCATAAAAGCCCCAACAATCTTAAAAGAGAAGAAAAACCAAAACATTTCCCCCATCCCAAATTGTAAACAGACATTTATCAGAAAGAAGGCAATGATACTAAAACCTTAATATTGTGCCTGTGTCTTGTCTGCACTATAATATCCTAAAAATAAAATATCCCATTCTAAATATATTTATTAACACAAAAACTAGAAAGGAATTGTCAGTTGTATGGTTTTAATACTGCTTGAAGGTTCCCAGAATGCCCAGAATAAATGGGGCTGTGTCCAACCATGGAGGTCTATCTTTTCTAATTTACCCAAAGGCAAACTTATACCTAAGTGAGTGGTGGTCCCAGAGATAGTGCAAAACTAAGTATATTCCAAACACAAATATTTCAAAGGGAAGCAGGTTTACAGGAACAATCTTAACCATTTGTTTACAATTTGCAGTCCACAACAGACCTAACGCAGATATTTTCTTATTTTTCTCACGATATAAAACACTAATTAAAACTCTATTTCAACTTTATAAGACTCCTGGAGCATTTCCAAACAAAACATACAATTTTCAGTTTTTCCAGTACATAAGGCCATATTTCAATTTTATAGCTAAACAAATGAATTACTATGCGAATCAATGATTATTATATTTTAAAATACTTGTCATTAATATTTTCAGGGTTATTTCTAAATTAAATTTCATAAAAAATCAGCAACAGCAAAGTATAAACAAAGAACCCTCCAGAAGACAGAAATAAAACTTTAATGTATAAAAGGTACATAATTGGTCTACCCTGCAGTATGCATAGAAAGTTAACTGAATCACAATAGATCACTCTTACCATATCAATATGTAAATATAACATTAATTTTATTGGCTTTATGTTATATACACTGCATGTCACTGTGTAAAAGTCAGGTCAGGATTTGACCCACATATTATACCATAAAATTGAAGCTGAGGAAACAAAATGCTTTAAGATGGGTTATGATTTTATACTTCTCTTTTGTTCATTTGTTCAAATAGAAAGGATGAAAAAATGTATACTAGAAAAAATAAAAAGGAATCCTGATAGTACTGATGTATTTATATACCATCTCAGCACAAAGAGGTGAACCATTTTTCACATATATATGTGAAATACTATTGTAGTTTAGCACTTTAGAAACTAAATTGTACAAGCTCTACTGATTATTCCAGGTATCTTTGGGAATAAAAAAAATTCCTATAGTCTATAATGAATAGAAGAGATAGCTGAGAGGGTATCTTAGAGCAGGAAAAAATTTACAATGGAAAAGAAATAAGTTAGCAAATATAATACTGGCAAACACACAAAAATTACCAGCCTATTATATGGCTAACCGTCTTTATAACCCCATTATCTAAAATATTACATGAAGTAATTTTTTTCCAATGAGAATTTATAAAGGAAGTCTACAAGAAAAAAAGATTCACCTTACAGAACTTTATATGCCAGCTCAATTTTCTAAAATGTAATTATGAATCCAAGCAATATAGGTATATATATCACTGATTAAAAATAGGCATTTATAAATGGCCAATATATGAAAGATGTGTAATACCTAACTCATAATTTTAAATGTGCCCATGAAAATATTTTCTCCTATTGCTTTAAGAAAAATTAAAGCACTAGGTACTATCCAAAGTTAATATGGAAAGATAGGTATACTCTCTTAGTGGGACTGAAAATTGATGTGATTTTTATGTTGGGTGTGGTGACTCACAACTGCAATCCCAGCACTTTGGGAGGCTGAGGAGAGCAGATCACTTGAGGCCAGGAGTTCGAGACCAGTCTGGGCAACATAGTGAGACCCCATCTCTACAAAAAAATACAAAAATTCGCTGGGTGTGGTGGTGTGCACCTGTGCTCCCAGCTAGTTGGGAGGCTGAGGCAAGAGGATCACTTGAGCCTGGGAGGATGAGGCTTCAGTGAGCTATGATCTCGCCACTGCATTCCAGCCTGGGAGATGAGTGAGACCCTGTCTCAGAAAAGAAAAAAAAAAAAGATAATTGATGGGATTTTTAAAAACTAATAGAAAAAATCAATTAAATACACACACACACACACACACACACACACACACACACACACACACGTATATATCCTTTGGCCTTGCAATTTCACTGTCAGGAATTTAGCATTCTATGAGCATGTTTAAAAATAACCTAAATGGGCCAGGCGCGGTGGCTCATGCCTGTAATCCCAGCACTTTTGGAGGCCAAGGTGGGTGGATTATGAGGTCAGGACATCGAGACCATCCTAACTAACATGGTGAAACCCTGTCTCTACTAAAAATACAAAAAATTAGCCGGGCATGGTGGCGGGTGCCTGTAGTCCCAGCTACTCAGGAGGCTGAGGCAGGAGAATGGCGTGAACCTGGGAGGCGGAGCTGGCAGTGAGCCAAGATCACGCCACTGCACTCTAGCCTGGGCGACAAAGTGAGACTCTGTCTCAAAAAAAAAAAAAAAAAAAAAAAACAAAAAAAACCCTAAATGTCCAGAAATGTGAGATTTATTTAAGTAAATTATGGTAACATTCACACTATGGAATAATAGGTAGTCATTAAACAAAATGAAATACACATACATCTGCTAAAATTGAGAGATCTCCAAGATAATATTAACTGAAAATGCAAATAGGAATTTTGTATAGCATGATCCCACAGGTATAAATTTGTAAAAGAAATATACTTCTACATACATATAAATGACAAAAAAATTTTCTAGGAAGATAAACCGTTTACAGTGATTCTTTTTGAATGAGAAAGTAGAAATCATGGTGTGGGGATTACTTTTTGGTTTTATTGCTTAGTTTTTAATTAAAGGTACTATTTTTGTGTTAAATTAAAAAAAAAAAACCACCACCACAACTATTTTACTTGTTATTGTGTAAGTTCCTGAAGTTTATTCATCTTTTGAAGGATATTTGTTGTTCAGTTTGTTTGCTTGTTGTTTACTGTCAAGTATATATTGAACTAATTTAGCAAATATTTGTTAAGTGTCTACTACCTACCAGGCACTATTCTAGATAGTAAAGCCACAGTGGTAATAAAAAGAAAGACAAATTACCTGCTTTCATAAATGAATACAAAATTTAATTTCACTGTGAAAAGTGCTATGAAAAAACTAAAGCAATGGAACGATAGTGAATAGTTTGTCAGGGATAACAACTTTACTGGGGGAAGGAGTCAGAGAAGACCTTCTGCAGGACATATGATATGCCACCCAAACGCTGAGGGAAGCCAGTCATATGTTCCAGGCAGGAGAAGCAAAAAGAAAGGCCCCTGAGGTAGGAACAAATAGAAAAAGGACTATATGACTAGAATTTTCTTATTAAGTGCCATCAATTGTTTAAATATTAGAAAATGTATCTAAGATAAATATATCCAGTGATCCTCTATTTCTAAAAAAAACTATTTCTACTAAAATTAAAAAATACTTACATTTCTTTCTACTTCAATTAATCTGTCTTTAACTTTCAGAAGTTCTCTAGTCGTTTCTTGACTTTCTCGTTCCCATTTGATGTCTTCACCAGATATTGGAGGAGAGCTCTGTACCATCCTTTCCTCATCTTGTCTCTGTTTGAGAGCTTCGTAATTCTTTTTCACCTAAAATTTTATTTAAAATATTTTAATGGGGAGAGAAAAAAATCACCACAGTTTCATTTCTCACAATTAATTTGACTCTGGGCTGATCTGGTGAATATGAGAGGCAATTTACTTTTAAATGTGATGAATAATATATATGATTTATGCTTTTTTAAAATGCAAATCCTTTCCTCCTAGAAATATAAAACATACTCTGCTGATGTGCCAGACTAAAAGTAATGTCAAATCCTATAGTTTTTCGTGCAAGTGCCCCTGGATAACAGTGGATATAGATATGTTCCTAATGACTAACAATTCTTTTTACAGCTATCTATAAACCAATTTAGAAATTTCAGAGATGTCTTATGTAAAGCACAAAGATTTGACACTTTATTAATTTTAAGGATATATCGTATTCAGGATTTTTTAGTTCTGAGTTGGCTCTCTTAAAGTAGATTATAATCACACTAGAAAATCCTGGATAAGATATATCCTTGGATTGCTATTAACAACTTGCTCATCACACATGACCAAATTTGCCAGATTTAACTTAATAACTCTTTCTCTTCAAATTAAATTTAATATTATTCTTCTTATCTTGAATTATTAAACTATCTTGAAGCACTAGTTTATCCTAGGAGATGCTTATAATAAATTTCAAGTTAACCCCAACCTTTGTATTAAGGCAAGGATAGAAATGTTTTATAGTTCAACATCTAATGCACAACTTAAGAAAGCCTATGACTCAACAATTAATATTGCTACCAATGAGTTAGAAAATAATGAGGTGAGACTAAAAAGATGCCAAGATAGAATGTAATGTCAAGTTTCGCAAGAAATCTAATGGGTACCCTATGATCCTAGTTTCTGGGTTTTGTTTTGTTTTTACTTTTAACACACTAATAACAATAGATGAGTGGCATCATTTCTAGTCTCTATTTTACATGAATTTCCCACGAGGTCCTTATTCTAGGCTTAGAAAGGCTATAAACATATGCAGTTATTAAGAAGGGGAGCTGAGAATAAAACTCGAATCCTCTCATTTTATATTATTTTTTTGAGACATAGTCTCACTCTGTCACCCAGGCTAGAGTGCAGTGGTGCGATCTTGGCACCCTGCAATCTCCGCCACCCAGGTTGAAACCATTCTCCTGCCTCAGTCTCCCGAGTAGCTGGTATTACAGGTGTGTGCCACCATGCCTGGCTAAGTTTTGCATTTTTAGTAGAGACGAAGTTTCACCATGTTGCCCAGGCTGGTCTTGAACTCCTGACCTCAAGCTATCCGCCTACCTTGGCCTCCCCAAGTGCTGGGATTACAGGTGTGAGCCACTGCGCCCGGCTGAAGGCTTCTCATTTTAAACCCATTGTTCTTTCAAGTAAGTATTAAAAATGATTATGTATCATTAATCAAAATCTTTATATTCAGAGTCTAGATAAAAATAAATCATTGTAACAAAGTAATTTAGAGCTAATTAAAAAATTGTCAAAGTTTAATTAAAATTTAAAATATTGCGAATTGTTATGAATTTAAATTTTCAAGTTCCCAAAGATAACGTCATCTTTAAAAACAGAGTTATAATTTGCATGAAGTTGCTAATGTACAGATTTTAAGTGTAATTCGGTAATTTTGAGAATGGCAAACACCTATATAACCCATGTATCAACATGACAGAACACTTCCATCACTCTAGAAAGATCACTGCACCAGGCAACCACTGTTTTCATTTCTTTCACAAAAATTCTGCTTATACTAAAATTTCACACAAATACAGTGTATATAATCTGTGTGTGTGTGTGTGTGTGTGTGTGTTTCTGAGTATATTTCTAAGCTTTATCCATGTGTTGAGTGCATCAGTAATTTGTTTCTTTTGGTCATTATATACAGTTTTTTTATGATGATGAATGAAGCTGTTATAAAAATTCATTTATCTATGTTTTCATTTTCCTTGAGTAAAGAGAAGTAGCATTATCACCTTCCTTTTCTTTTCTTTTTTTTTTTTTGAGATAGAGTCTCGCTCTGTTGCCCAGGCTGGAGTGCAGTGGTGCAATTTCAGCTCACTGCAACCTCCACCTCCTGGGTTCAAGTGATTCTCGTGGCTCAGCCTCCTGAGTAGCTGGGACTACAGGTGTGTGCCACAAAGCCCAGCTAATTTTTGTATTTTTAGTAGAGACATCGTTTCGCCATGTTGGCCAGGCTCGTCTTGAACTCCTGGCCTCAAGTGATCCACCTGCCTCAGCTTCCCAAAGTGCTGGGATTACAGGCATGAGCTACCATGCCTGGCCACGGGCCAGGACTTTTTGAGATACTGCCATACTGCCTGCTAAATTAGTTATAACATCTTATATTTGCATCAGTATGCATGACAGTTCCAGTTGCTCCCAATTTTCACCAATATTTGATCAATATTTCCATATAAATTTTAGAATCATCTTGTTAATCTGCCTGTTGGGATTTTAATTGGGATTATGTTGAATCAAGAGATCAATCTGGGGAAATCTGCCATTTTAACAATATTGAGTCTTCTAATTCATGAACATGGTTCTTATCTCCATTTACTGAGGTATTCCTTTGGTGTTTCTAGTGCAGAGTTCTTGCACACATTTCCTTAAATTCATCCATAAGTATTTCATAGTATTATAAATGGTGTTTTTTTACATTTCATTTTTCAATCTTTCATTGCTAATATGGAGAAATAAAATAGATTTTTATATATTGAGTTTTATCCTGTGACATTGATTAGTTCACCTTAGCTGTAGAGATTTTTCTGTGAATTCCTCAGGGTTTTCTGTAAATATAGTCATGTCACAGGTGAAGAAAGACATTTTTACTTCTTCCTTTCAAATCTGTATGCCTTTCATTTCTTCTTATCTTAGTATACTGATTAGGATCACCAGTAAAGCATTTAATAGAAACAGTGAGAGCAAAATCTTTGTATTCTTCCTGATTAAAGGGGGAAAGTGATTAGTCTATAGGCTGTTTATAGAAGCCCTTTATCTGGTAGATGAAGTTCTTTCTACTTATTCTCCAATTATTGAGAGATGAGTATTAAACTCTCTAACTGTAATTGTGGATTTGTTTTTCTCCATGTAATTCTACAGATATTTGCTTCATGTATTTTGCAGCTCTGTTACTAGGTGTACCTCTGTTATTAGGTGCATAAACATTTAACCTTGTTATCTTTGTGCTGGAATGACCCCTTTATAATTATGCAATGAACTACTTAGCTCTGGTGCTATTTACTGCACTAAAATTTACTTTGTCTAACATTAATATAGCCAATCTAGCAATTTTTTGATTAGTGCTGGAATGCTATATCATTTTCCATCAAGATTTGATAGGTAGCGTATAGATGGGTCTTATCTTTTTGTCTAATTTATTAATCTCTTTTAACTGAGGTGTTTAGACCTTTTATATCTAATATAGTTATTGCCATACTTCGGTTTAAAACTGCCATCTTACTATTTGTTTTCTGTTTGTCCAATCTGTACTTTCTTCCCTGTTTCTTCTTTTTTTTTTGCCTTTTAGATTTTTTTTAAGAGACAGGATCTCCCTATGTTGCCCAGGCTGGTCTCAAGCCCCTGTGCTCAAGTGATCTTGCCGACCTCAGCCTTCCAAAGTGCTGGGATTACAGAGATGAGCCACTGTGCCTAGCCTGGATTTATTTTTTATGAGTCCATTTTATCTCCCTTTTTTGGTCATATTACCTATACCTCTTTGTCATACCAATTTGGTGGTTACTTTAACCCTTATACTATTCGTATTTAACTTTCACAGTCTACCTTAAAGTGAATACCTCTTAAAAGTTTATACAATATAAATTCAGTTGAATACATAGCAGGAAGCTAGTCCATAACAGTTATGTCCAAATAGCTGAAAGTGGAAGTCAATGATGGCTTTTTTTTGAGATAGGGTCTCACTCTGTCACCCAGACTGGAGTGCAGTGGCATGATCTCAGCTCACTGCAACCTCTGCCTCTTGGATTCAAGCGATTCTCCTGCCTCAGCCTCCTGGGTAGCTAGCTGGGATTACAGGTGCCCGCCACCACGCCTGGCTAATTTTTGTATTTTTAGTAGAGACAGGGTTTCACCATGTTGGCAAGGCTGGTCTTGAACTCCCAACCTAAAAAGATCTGCCTGCCTTGGCCTCCCAAAGTGCTGGGATTACAGGCATGAGCCACCACACCCGGCCTAATGATGGCATTTTAAATATCTACATGAAACACACGTATGCAACTCATACCCAAACCCACTAATTTTCTGGTTGAGTAGCTTCATGAAGTTGATTTTCTTTGCAACTCAGTGATACTGCTAATGGGGTAAAAAATTCAGGACAAAAAGCAGGTTAATGTGGTTTTTTTTTGTTTTCTTTTGTTCTTAATAATCCCTTTAGTTAACCAGACACAGTTCTAAAATTTATTCTCTGGCTCTGAGAATGTCTGGATGAAAAATAAGTAAAACTTATTCTGTAACAATGTATGTTCGATGGCAATGTCTGTGACAAATAGCAGCAATAATGGTGTCAGCAAATAGTGGAAAAAAAATTGGAACATTCTGTTACTAGATAATATTGCTTATTGAAAAAAATGACTATTCAGGAGAACTTCAAAGACCAATAGACAGCCCTATCTCTGAACTTCTCTGAGTACAGCAACTCTCATAATTGGTATGTGCACTGTGGGGATCGTAAATCCATACCTTTGGAGTTGCTCCAAGAGGTAATGACTGCTATGAGCATATGGATTCAAAGCCATGAAAGCTCCCGCACACACCCAATGTGAATCTCATCTTATACCAAAACCGTCTGGTGGGAAGATGATTCTCAGACAACTACGTGAAGAGGATGGACTGACACTGCCCTGCTATCTATTTGTATTTCTTATAGTGTTCTGAGTAGAGTGATTCTAAATGTAGCCTACAGTAATCTTATCAGTCTTAAGTGTTTAGTTAACCTTGAGACCACTCCTGGTGGCACTGCAGAGATGATAAAAGGGTGAATAAACCAGAACATGACTCTACCAATCTACCGTCTACTAGCCCTGTGGAATGGGAAAGTCCCTTATATTTTGATTTACTTCCTTAGGGAAAATAAACAGTTGCCTCTGCCTTGCTTACTTACTTCACTGAATACTTTCAAATATCACAAGAAAAACAGATCTAGAAAAGACCTCAAATTTATGAGATCAGGTGCTGTCTTATATAACACACATATGATTTTCCTCTAACTTGGTATCCTCACACTCATATTTTGCTTAGCAGAATTTCCCCTGGAGCCTCGATAGGAAAGAGTGACAGAGTGAAATGTCAGTATCACAATGAGAGCTTTTCCCATTAAAATAAGCCTGACTCTTCCTCATTCCACCCACACACTTCTGATATATCCCTAACAGCAGGCAGGATATTACACACATGAAATAGCACTGAATAAGCTATACCATATTCATATGACAGAGATCTGTTTAAGAATACTCTCAAGTTTATGAAAAAGGAAGAAATAGACTAAATATCAATAAAATGTTTATATTTTTATTTTCTACTTTACATTTTTCTGTCCAAATATTTATATAATAAATGATCCTTAAAATTCTTTCCAAGAAAATCACTTACTGTTTTAAGTTCTTGGCGCAACTGCTGGTTATAATTCGTGGATTCTTCTAATCGAGCTTCTAAAGCAGCAATTTTTTCTTCTTTTATTTCAAGAGACTTCTTAAGAGTGGATTCTAATTTTGATTCCAAAAGTTTATACCTACTATCCAAGTACAAAGTAATATAGTTCATCATTGGAGGTCAGAAAATTATTTTTAAAGATAATTTATGACCACAAATATTCATGCCACAAATGGGTCTTATAAAAGCCTTTTTGTTAAAGAGGCAAATGAAATTATCCTCTTCTTACTGCCCCACTCTCCCTTTAAAACTAACCCTGGTAATGAAGCAAAAAAATCATTCAGTGAACAGAGCTCCAGATTATGGCTTAGATTATCAAAAGCAATAATTAATTCTCAAGGAATCCCGAAGATCAAAGTCCCAAAATCAAAATATCCTTTTTATTAATGAAGACTCTTTTTTCTTTTTTTTTGAGACGGAGTTTCGCTCTTGTAGCCCAGGCTGCAGTGCAATGGCACGATCTCGGCTCACCGCAACCTCTGATTCCCGTGTTCAAGCAATTCTCCTGCCTCAGCCTCCCTAGTAGCTGGGATTACAGGCATGTGCCACCACGCCCAGCTAATTTTGTATTTTTAGTAGAGATGGGGGTTTCACCATGTTGATCAGGCTGGTCTCGAACTCCCGACCTCAGGTGATCTGCCCACCTCAGCCTCCCAAAGTGCTGGGATTACAGACATGAGCCACTGCGCCTGGCAATGAAGACTCTTTATCTCAGGGTACAGAGTAGTTACAGTAAAAAAGAAAAAAATGACATACTTATGGCATAGGATACTCGTGACAGAGTGGCAAGAGGGTGATGGATGTGACTGTCAGTATTGCTATTATCTTTCTGAATGGTAGATAAATGAATATTAATAAATACTTTTTTCACAAAAAGGATGGTGTATGAACACAATTCAGAGTGTATCATAAACCAATATTTATGATCCATTTCTTAAACCCGAAGACCCTGAAGACAAAACTAAATAAAAACCTAAAGTATGAGAGTTTCACCACATTGTTTTACTAGAATTAATTTTTATGTAAATATTTTCTTCTCAATCAGATTTTAATGTCATTGAATACAGAGAACAAATCTCATTAATTTTGGTATCGGCTCGAGTCAACAAACATTTAAAAATCATTTACTGCATCTGATTTTGGGTATGTTGAATTGGTGACGTCTGAGTTGCTTCTGGTCTATCATGATAGAAACATACAGTAAACAGAGAAAAAAAAAGGATCTCAGGTGAGATGATGAATGGGAATGCTCAGCATACAGAATGAATGGATAAGAGGCCTGAAAACATAATCCTGTAAAAAACCATATTGAAAGAGAAGACAGAAGACAAAGAGGTATTAAAAGAGAAAAGACAAGAGTGATCACCTCTGTTTACAACTCTACCACTTTATTTATTTAGAGACAGAGTCTCACTCTGTTGCCCAGGCTGGAGTGCAGTGGCGCGATCTCAGGCCACTGCAATCTCTGCCTCTCAGGCTCAAGTGATTCTTGTTTCTCAGCCTCCTGAGTAGCTGAGATTACAGGTGTGCACCACCACACCTGGCTAATTTTTTGTATTTGTAGTAGAGACAGGGTTTCACCATGATGGCCAGGCTGGTCTTGAACTCCTGACCTCAAGTGATCTGCTCGCCTCAGCCTCCCAAAGTGCTGGGATTATAGGCATGAGCCACCGTGCCTGGCCTACTAAATTTATTTTGTTGCTTTTAAATTTATCTACTTATACATTCAATTCCAAAACTAAACTATATACTCCTTGATGGCAAGAATAAGTATCTTAATAATAATTGTACCTTCAAAAAAATTCAGAGAGAATAACATGAATTAGAAAGATGGGAAAGTTAGGCCGGGCATGGTGGCTCATGTCTGTAATACCAGCACTTTCGGAGGCCAAGGTGGGTGGATCCTGGGGTCAGGAGTTCGAGATAAGCCTGGCCAGTAAAAATACAAAATTAGCCAGGCATGGTGGTGCATGCCTGTAATCTCAGCTACTTGGGAGGCTCAGGCAGGAGAATCACTTGAACCTTGGAGGTGGAGGTTGCAGTGAGCCGAGATTGTGCCACCACACTCCAATCCGGGTGACAAGAGCAAAACTCCGACTAAAAAAAAGAAAGATGGGAAACTTAGATTAATAAAGGAATTAGGGACATCATTTGAGACTGATATATGTAAATCCCAAGGTGGAGGGAATGGCACATTAAAGGAATTTATGTCTGTGAGCTTCTGGGTTTTTTTTTTTGTGACATAAAGACTAACTTCCTGGCTGAGAAAGAAGCTGGTTTAGTAGTTCAAGCCACTTTCTATTTCCAAAAAGCTTTAGTTCAACATATACCCTTATCTCCGTGCCTAATTCATTATGTAAATAAACATGTGGAAATAATGAATACCATCACATGTTGCCTAGACTATTATAATCACTTCCTAGCCTGTCTCTGTGCTTCCAAATTCATCCTTTTTGTAATCCATCTTTCATATACTCTAAAAATTGCTCAGCATACTTTTGTGCTTTTATACAAATGCTTTGTCTACATGGAATGCCCTTCCCCACTGTTCCCACCTTGTAAACCTCTGTCATTTTTTAAGATTCAGTTGCAACATTATTACTACTTTGATGCTAGATCATCAGCAGATAAGGAGCTCAGTTAACATTGGCTAACTGTATGAATTAAGGTTTGGGAAGAGGAGCCAAACTGTATGAAGGGTCCACCCAGAGCTAGGTTCATAAATTTATAATAGGGTCAATTAGCACTATAGGGTGTATTCTACTTTTTCTTTTGCAAAGAACATGCAGTACAGTGTCTTACATATAGTAGGTAATAAATCTGTTTGAATAAAGAGGAGATGCATATTCAGTATCTATATTAAAAGACAGTCAACGAAATCTGCATTTAACTATCTGATTAATTCAAATAAAAATATTTCCTCATGAAATATCTGTACAATAATCATTGCTTGACTTGAACTGATTGCTAAATGCCTCAAATTATATTTTTGTTATTACACAACTAACTTTTTAAGTATCAATCTATCCTATTTACTTTGAACATTCTGAAAATTACATAAACAAATCCTATGTAATCACCATTAATTTTTCCAATATACATTTAATACAGAATATAAATATTGGAACAGTAATGAGTAGATAAAATATAAATTATATAATTACAAAAATTGAATGAAAATCTAGTCTACATAAAATAATATTCTTAACAATATACAACTTCTATTCCAGCTGGATTCATGGAGCTGACTGGATGCTAAATAATAGACTACTTGAAAATCAGATTAACTCTGTTTGATAGACTGTAATTACCATGAGAGAATACATATTTTCTTTAAACCTATATTGATCATTTTTAAAATTAAAAGGCATAGGAGTTAATTTTTTATCCAGCTTTTAAGGCTTTAGTCTTCCACATTATTTTTATACCTCAGTTGCTTTTCCTTTGTTTCATACTTTTCCTCCATTTAAGTCAACATTTTGGCAAATAAATGAAAGAACAGAGATATTTAAGCACATGATTCAAATAAAAAATAACTTGCTTTTTTTTTTGTTTGTTGTTAGTCTTACTCTGTTTTCACAGACAATTATAGCCTCTGATCTTCTGCTACCTGGGTGGCATCCTGTTTTCCTATTTTACAAATGTATTTATATAGTAACATTTTAGTTTTTTGTTTTCGTATATCTGTATTAGATTGTCTATGATTCCTCTTTTCTCCTTACAGAAATTTTTTTTTTTTTTTTTTTTGAGATGGAGTTTTGCCCTTGTTGCCCAGGCTGGAGTGCAACGGCACGATCTCAGCTCACCACAACCTCCACCTCCCGGGTTCAAGCGATTCTCCTGCCTCAGCCTCCTGAGTAGCTGGAATTACAGGCATGCACCACCATGCCCGGCTAATTTTTTTTGTATTTTTAATAAAGACGGGGTTTCTCCATGTTGGTCAGGCTGATCTCAAACTCCCAACCTCAGGTGATCTGCCCGTCTGAGCCTCCCAAAGTGCTGGGATTACAGGCGTGAGCCACTGCACCTGGCTACAGAACTTTCTTTAAGGGAAGAAAGGAACCAGAAATACGGTGAAATATATAAATGTTTTCTATAGCTAGTACAGAAAGAACTAATGTATGAGCAAAAAAAAAAATTTCAACTGTTTGCCAAGTAGACTTAGTACTCACCTGTCATCAGTACTTTGCTCATCATGTAAGAGTCGCTCCTTATTTAACCCTATCTTCTCAAGCTCATGAGTTAATTTTTCGAGATCATTGTTCATCTGTTGGTTCTTCAATTTTTCACTCACCAAATCCTTATTTTAAAAGAAATGCAAAACTCACCTAAGTGTCAAGGGCATAAACATCTAAGAAAGTCAGCTAAGATTCTAATTACCACCATCTAGGAATACATGTAATTTGAACTAGGAAATGTCATTAAACCATTCCTTCATTATTAAAATGTAGTTAAAGTTATAACCTAGTTGAAATGACTTTTTTCCTTTTTTTTTTTTTTTTGCTAATACTTTAAACAAAACCTTAAAAAGGAGTACTAACTCTTTACTTGTGAATACACATTTAGGTTTGAAAACTGTGGGGAAAAACATATCCATTTACTTTTTAATAATGAGCCTGAAATTTAGTGCACATTTCTTATAAATATATGTTGACTATAATACTTCGCTCCCACAAGATCCCTTCTCCCAGTGAAAGAGGCCCTATGATACTGATCTGAAGAACTAGAGGATGTTCTTAGAAGTTTAGGCACAAGGAACTTGTTGTTCATGTTTATAAGTCTACAGAAGAAAAAAATTAAAGGTCCCTCTCAATGCCTCTTTAGCAGAAATGCAGACTGCCCAATGTGACCTTCTGCCAGAATGCTAATATACTTTTAAATTGAACTTAAAGGGTTATCACATATTATAATGCTTAGAGATGGGAAAAAAGAGCCAAACATACACCTTCTGACTGGCACCAACCATGTTTCACAGGACATATTGCCAATTTACTCCTGTAAGTTTCAGAATTCTTCTTGATACATAGATTCAAGCAAATACTAGTTGCTGAGTGTTGAACGGTTGAACCTGATTTGCATTCTCTGGCTTTGAGGTCAAAATTCATGGGGCTTTGGAGTCTGAAAAATCTGGATTTGAATCCAGTAATCCAACTCTGCTATTTATTAGCTGTGTGATCCCAATTTATTTAATGTTTCTGAACCTCTGTTTTCTCATCTAAAAAACAGATATAATACTTATAAAGGATTAGTTGTAAAGATTATGTGCATGTATATATATGTGTATATATTTGTGTGTGTGTGTGTATATATTATTTATGTATATACAACTTACATGAAGTTTTTAGCCCAGTACTTGGCACACAGCACTCAATAAACAGTAGCTATCATGCTTCTTTATTATACTTAGAATTTAGTTAAGAGTCTTGATCAAACATTATTATATTGAAATAAAGGCTTAAAATTATAATGTAATAAGTCAGATACCACTAGGAAACTTTATTACTACAAATTCTTTTAAAAATACAATTTGTAGGTATTTCTTAGTTTAACAAAGTAGGAAACTTGGAAGCTATTTCTAGTTCTAATTCCAAAATTCTACTGAACCATAAAATAGATGATGCAAATTACTGACAGATTCCAATAAAACTTAAAGAAACCTTGAGTTAAAAATATAAAAAAATTTGCCTTAATTTAGGTAAACATATTTACCTCACGTAGTGTAACCAACGTTTTTATATCAATAGTTGCTCTTTTCACAAGCTCCTTATTTTCTTTTTCTAGTTCTTTTAGACGGATACAAGATTCTTTATATATACCAATTTCTTTGGATAGGGTTTTGTTTTCTTTTTCCAAATTTCCAATCTTCACATTATTTTCTTCTAATGTGGTATCTTTAATTTCTGCTTGTTGTCGGAGTCTCTTATTTTCCTTCTCCAATTGTTTCTTATCCTTTTCCAGTTGAGAAGTCTCTTGCTCTAATGATTTATTTTCTTTTTCCAGCTGTTCTAGTCTTTTGCTAGATATTTTTAGTTCTTCTAGGTTTTTTTGCAATGTTTGATTTTCCATCTCTAAGTCTTGTAGTTCACTCTCTAATTGCTGGATTTTTTTATTGCTGTTCTCTAAAGTTTTTTGCAGTCTTTGATTTTCTGTATCTAAACCCTGGTAGCTAACTTCTAAGCGTTCTGTTTTCTTGAAAGATGCTTTCAGGAGCTCCAAACCTTTCTTAAGTTGCTCTTTTTCACTTTCCAGTTCTTTGTTTTCTAGCTGTAGCTGAGCCATTTTCATGCTTGCACACTTCAAAGATTCTACATTCCTTCGCAGTTCTAAGTTTTCCTCATCAAGTTGGGAATTCTCTTTTTCTAGGGATTCTAACTGAAAGGTCAGATTTTTAAAGCTATCCAATGTTTTTTTTAATTTTCTATTTTCTCTTTCTAGCTCTGAATTTTCTTGTTCTAAGGCCTCAATTTTTTCACAAGTAATTTTTAAATTAGTTATTTTTTTCTGTAACAATTCATTTTCTTTTTCAAGATGATGCAATTCATTTTCAAGTTCTTCGGCTCGTTCTCCTTTTTCTTTATAATGTTCCAATTCTTTTTTAATTTGTCTTTTTTCAAATTCAATCTTGCTTAGCTTGCTACTTGTTTCTTTGATAGATTCATGGAGAATTTTGTTTTCTTTTTCAATGTCTTTCACTCTTGCTTCTGCACTTATCTGGGACCGCTGCCTTAAGGAAGACACTGTTTGATTCAGATGTTCATTTTCCTGTTCCAGTATCTTAATCTAATTTGAAACAGAAAATAATTAAAAGCTGTAATTGAGGAAAAACTAATTATGGTTTATCTCTTCCAAAAACTACCAAGAAAAGGGGAACAAAAAAAGGGTACTAGAATGTGTCTTACTTTTAATTCTGACAAGTATTTACTGAAGACCACTGTGTACACGTACTGTCAGGTCATTAAAGTTCATGTCTTTAGGAAGTTCACAGTTGAAAGGAACGGTTGAGAAATGTATTTTCTATTAATCATAACGGTCTTCAGATTATTTACAGTTACATGCTTCAAATTCAAATAGGAATACAGGTAACACATACCTCCTTGAGAACATAACGTTTTACTTTTACTAAGTAACTTTTGCAATGCCTACAGTGGGTCCTCAGTAAATATATGCTGTATTACATGTGTATATATGGGTTTGTATGTGTGTGTATTCATTCCCAAAAAGAATTCTAAGTAGGAAGCATCAAAATCACAAAAATCACTGGGTACATTTGAGAACTAATTCATCCAATTTATAGTGTGATCTAATGGAATGATTCTCAAAATTTAGTGTGTTAAATAATCTCAACAAGCTTGGAAAAGTGAAGATTGAAGCTTAGTCTAGAATTTTGGTTCTGTATCTCTAAAGAAACCTTCACTTTTACGGCTGGTCTGAGGACTGTACCTGGATGATATAAACAAATAATTTAACTTCTAAAAAAAATTAATGCTCAAGCATGGTGGCTGACACCTATAATCCTAGCACTTCGGGAGGCTGAGGCAGGAATATCACTTGAGCTCAGGGGTTTGAGACCAGCCTGGGGAGCATAGCGATACTTTGTCTCTACCAAAAAAATAAAAAATAAAAATAAAAAATTATCTGGGCATGGTGGTGCACGCCTGTAGTCCCAGCTAAGGTGAAAGGATTGCTTGAGCCTAGGTGTTCGAGGTTGCAGTGAGCTATGATTGTGCCACTGCACTCCAGCATGAGTGATAGAGCTGGACCCTGTCTCAAATAAATAAATATTTCAAAAATAAGTCAATTAATCGATCCAGTTCTCAGTTTCCTCAAACATAAAATGAGAATGAATATTAAACACTTGAAAACAAATTTGATAATATCCAAGACAGTGTGGTTGCCACCACATTTCTCCCTCTTTGGTAGGTCAGAGGACAGCTGCATTTCCTGGCCAACTGCACTCAGGGACTCTAGAATCTGCAGCCCTATTCTATAGACGCTTGAAAGCACAAGTACTGCAAATGCTTATACTAGATGATTATTAAGCACACTGGTAGTTTAAAAAACTTTAAGCTTTCTCTTCAACTCTCCTAAGATACACAGGTTAGAAAATGAGGTAAAATTATAATTACTTTAAAATAAAAAAATTCTAAAATATTTCCCTTTAATGTTTATATGAACATTTTGTTTGCATATATTTTAAATAACTTTTGCTAATAAATTTTAAAATACATTGTCTACTTAGTAAAAAAATGTATGAACCTGTCTCTCTGAATTTTCTCTCAGTGTTTCTATTGTTTTTTCAAGCTGAGCTTTCTCCTTCATTAGATCCTTGCTTAAACTCTGACAATTCTGAAGACTTTGCTTTTCTTGAACAATCTCATTTTCAAGAATTTCAACCTAGAGAAAATTAAATCACAAAACAATATGTTAAATATTCTGCAACAATGAAAACATGTCAAAACAAAAGATAATCACTGAATAAAGGATAAAATAGTGTTAATATCCAAATGCTAAAATTTAAGAAATTAGTACAGAAATTCAAGTAGCATTCCATGCTAATTTCTGTAGCTGTATAAAATATGCAGACATGATTTCTTATCCTGTGCATCTTTTGGGGTAAATTTCACTTTCTAAACACAAAGACAAATCCAGCTGAATAAATGATAATATGCTATATGAGAACTATACAAACTTTATTTAAAGATTCTCTTGACTTGAGTGGATTTGTAAAGTAAAATTTTACTTATACTCAGAGAATTTCAGTGAGCAAGAAGGAAGGAGAAGATATAAAAAGCATGAAGGAAAAGATGATAAATAGTACAGTATAAGTTTAATGAGGAAAAAAGAAAGGACTTGCTTTAAGATAAAAAAGAGGGAGAAAAATACTACTATAAAAAAGGGCTAAAGAAAACTGCAGTAAATATTTATATTTTAGGTTCTAATTTCTTTTCAATTACACATTTTAGAGATCAAAAATACTGGTAGTTAATATGTACAAAATAGCAAATTAAAGTTAAAAATATGCTAAGACTATTGATTTTCCCATTATCACGTAACATATTCAAACCAAGCAATTTAAAAAATCAAGAAGACTTTATAAAATATTCTACTGCAAGTTAAATGTTAAATTCTTATGTCAATAATGAAGCACTGTAAAGCAATTTTAATTTTTCTATTTTAACATTAATGGAAATAACTACACACGGAAACAATCTTCCAATAATATTTCCAGCCTGGGCAACACGGTGAAACGATGTCTCTACCAAAAACAAAACAAAAAACAAAAAAACTTAGCCAGGCATGGAGGCCTGTGCCTGTAGTCCTAAGTACTTGAGAGGCTGAGGTGAGAGGACTACTTAAACCTGAGAAGCAGAGGTTGCAGCGAGCTGAGATCGCACCACTGCACTCCAGCCTGGGTGACACAGTGAGACCCTAGCTCGAAATACTACTACTACCAATAATAATGATGATGATAATAATAATAATCATATGAAAAGGATCGGGTCAAAAAACTTATCCAATAACTCAATTCAACATTAATTTACAGTTCAGGAAGCTTTCAGCTGTGAATAATTAATCAGGTTCTCACATTACATAGACGGAAATATAAGAATAACAGTTATTGAAACTCATTTGTTGTTTTGTATCAATGGGATTAAAGTGAAACATTCAATTTATAAAAAATCATTTTTACAATTAATCAAAAATTGCTTGCATCACTAAGAATTTACATATTAAACTTCAAAGCTAATTTCAAAAAGAAACTGTACTCTACAGGCCCAATTTTAATGAAAACTAAAAACTGTTCTAAATTCTAAATGGTCATCCTACTTTAACACTATATTGTCAAATGCTTATTAAGATTATTTAGTTAATGGACTGAAGACAATGTAAAAACATTTTAAAACAGTAAAAATCTTACAAGAATACCAAGGAGCCTCTGAATAATCTAAGGCAGTGGTTCTCAAAGCACGATTCCAGGACAGCAGGATGAGCATCACTTAGGAACTTCTTAGAAACAATTCTTAGTCATGCATGTTTTTATGATGGGATTCTATTTATGTAGAATTATGTGTGCAGAAAGATATGCAAAAATAAAACACTTGTTCTTGCACAACTGAATATTTCTGTTCAACCAGAGTCTGATTAAGATTCAGGTTTCATAATGCCCAAATTGTGGTCTCTAAATATCATTTCCCACTAAAAGGAATAAAGGCTAATTTTAGAGAAATGGCTGTCTCCAGGTCTGGGACAGAAAATGTTCAAGATGAGCCTAGAATATTTTGTCATGGCAGAAAGCAAGAAAGCTCTCAAGGAGTGCTAAGGCCATGTCACAAGGATTCAGGACCAAAGCAGCTTTTAAAGAGGTTTCCACTAGCCTGAGTTGAGATAGTAAGAAAAACAAACGCAGTGGACTAAAACCATACAAATATTTTTAAATTCATGGGTTCATAATGACACTAAAGAAACTCACTCACTAGTTCTCTCAAGAAGATATGAGAGAACCAATTCATTATTTGGAAACTGGTAAATATAACTCCTCTAGCCCTGCTTATTCTTTTTTTTTTTTTTTTTGAGACTTTGAGTCTTGCTCTATGGCCCAGACTGGAGCGCAGTGGCGTGATCTCGGCTCACTTCAACCTCCACCTCCCGGGTTCGAGAGAGATTCTCCTGCCTCATCCTCCCGAGTAGCTGGGATCACTGGCGCCCACAACCACACCCAGCTAATTTTTGTACTTTTAGTGGAGACGGTTTCACCATGTTGGCTAGGCTGGTCTCAAACTCCCGACCTCAGGTGATCCATCTGCCTTGGCCTCCCAAAGTGCTAGGATTATAGGCGTGAGCCCCCGCAACTGGCCAAGATCAGCTAGTAAGTTCTTAATTGTTGAAGCTGAATAATGAGTATAGGGTTCATTCACACCATATTTGTGTATATTTGAAAATTTTCATAACAAGTTAAAATAACATTGAGGGTGCATTTAAAAAGTGGAAAATAAATGTGCCATTTATTTACACTTTTACAAGTATTTTTTAACATTAAAATAAACACTATATTTTAATTTACCTTTTTACTGAGTCTTTGATTTTCTTTTTCCATTTTCAGGATTTTGGAAGCATTGCCTTCTACAGAATCCACAGTAGTCCGAAGCTCTTCTACGGTTTTTGTCAAACTTTGATTTTCCATCTCTAGCTTCAATAATCTACTTGATGTCAACTCATTCACCTCATGGCCCAGGGATTTCTGGGGTGCTATAATATTGAAAAATACACCATTGTATTTACTCTTTACTGTTTTTACTATGTTTACTCTTTACTATTTAAAAAGTTGAGTGTATATGCATTGCATTATCTGATCTTTAACTTTATTAAAAATTCAATGAAGTTATATAAGATAAACAAGAGAGGTAAATCTTTTTTTTCCTTTTCTTTTTTTCTTTTTTAAAAGAGATGGGGTCTCTCTCTGTCACCCAGGCTGGAATGCAGTGATGTGTTCCTAGCTCACTGCAGCCTCAAACTCCTGGTCTGAAGGGGTCCTCCCACCTCAGTCTCCCAAGCGGCCGGGAATACAGGTACAGCCAGCTAATTTTTTTATTTTTTAGTAAAGACTGGGTCTCTGTTACTTAGGCTGGTCTCGAACTCCTGAGCTCAAGCAATCCTCCTGCCTTGACCTCCCAAAGTGCTGGGATTACAGGCATGAGCCGCTGCACCCAGCCAAGAGATAAATGTTTAACTTTTAATGCATCCACAGCATTCTAGTAAAAAAAAAAAGCATAAAATTTAGATTGAAGAAATTGGGAGTTCAAGCAGACCCATTAAATATTTTGCTGATATAAGAACATTAGGATTTACAAATGAAATATGAGACCTACTATTTCAAGAAAGGAAATGAATAAAGGTACTGGAGGGAATTTCCAGGTCTGCTTTTGTGTATGTTTCAAATTCTTCTTCATAAAAACCAAAGAAATACACGCACATCCAACATATCCCCCACCATGCAAAAAATCTCTTCAAAATTAGATAAGCAAATAACCTCCATATTTAAGTAAAGAAAACCTCAATTTTTATTTCCAGCTTTTCTAGTCATCATGTTGTTAATCTTTTACTGAAAGCCGGTATACTGAATAGTTACTGACTTTTAAAATTCCATTAGTTGCCCAAGTCTTTTTTTAAATTAAAAGATTATTTAAATTTAACTATAAACTTACAGGATACGTTATTCTAAATAGCAACTAATGAAGGATTAAATGAATTTTGCAAATACAATACTACTTGTTTTATTTTGGCTAAAAGTTCAAAATGAATATTCTGAGCATGCTGAAATTATTTTAAAATCTTTAATCCAGTTCCATTCATTATCCCTTTATAAATCTGATTCTGTTGTATGATATCTATTAAAACACAGTATAGAAACAGTTTAAATACATATTATTCCCTAAGAGTAGCATTATTGTTAATCTACCTGGATTAGGTGTTTTTAAATAGTCACCATGATACACAATAGATCTCTTGAACTTATTCTCATCTAAGTGAAATTTTGTGTCCTTTGACCAACATCTTCCCAATACCCTCAACCCCTCAGCCTCTGGTAACAACCATTTTAGTCTCTGTTTCTATGAGTTTGAATTTTTTTGATACCACATATAAATGAGATCATGCACTATTGTCTTTCTGTGCCTAGCTTATTTCACTTAACATAATGCCCTCGAAGTTCATCCATATTGTTGCAAATGACAGAATTTCTTTTTTTTTTTTTTGAGACGGAGTCTTGCTCTGTCGCCCAGGTTGGAGTGCAGTGGCGCAATCTCGGCTCACTGCAAGCTCCGCCTCCTGGGTTCAAGCCATTCTCCTGCCTCAGCCTCTCCGAGTAGCTGGGACTACAGGCGCCCGCCACCACACCCGGCTAATTTTTTTTTTTTTGTATTTTTAGTAGAGACGGGGTTTCATCATGGTCTCGATCTCCTGACCTCGTGATCCGCCCGCCTCGGCCTCCCAAAGTGCTGGGATTACAAGCGTGAGCCCCCGCACCCGGCCCGAATTCCTTTTTTTTTTGAGACAGAGTCTTGCTCCGTCACCCAGGCTGGAGTGCAGTGGCATGATAGTGGCTCACTGCAACCTCTGCCTCTTGAGTTCAAGCGATTTTCCTGCTTCAGCCTCCCGAGTAGCTGGGACTACAGGTGCGTGCCACCATGCTCAGCTAATTTTTTTTGTATTTTCAGTAGAGATGGGGTTTCATCATGTTGGCCAGGATGGTCTTGATCTCTTGACCTCGTGATCTGCCCGCCTCGGCCTCCCAAAGTGCTGGGATTACAGGCGTGAGCCACCACGCCCGGCACTCCCCGCCCCCCCCTTTTTTTTTTCTGGGACAGAGTCTCACTATGTCACCTAGGCTGCAGTGCAATAGGGTGATCTCAGCTCACTGCAACTTCTACCTCATGGGTTCAAGAGGTTCTCTTGCCTCAGCCTCCCAAGTAGCTGCCACAGGTGTGCGCCACCACGCCTGGCTAATTTTTGTATTTTTAGTAGAGATGGGGTTTCACCATATTGGTCAGGATAAATAAAAGTTGTGAGAAACTCCTGACCTCGTGATCCACCCACCTCGGCCTCCCAAAGTGCTGGGATTACAGGTGTGAGCCACTGCACCTGGCCAGAATTTCATTCTTTTTATGACTGACTAATATTCCATTATGTATATAAACCACGTTTTCTTTATCCATCATTTCATTGACAGACACAGGTTGATTCCATATCTTGACATTTGTGAATAACACTGCAACAAGCATGGAAATGCAGATATCTCTTTGATATACTGATTTAATATCCTTTAGATATATACCCAGGAGCAAAACTGCTGAATGCTATGAGAGTTCTATTTCAAATTTTTTGAGGAACCTCCACACCGTTTTCCAGAATGGCTGAACCAGTTTACATTCCCACCTATTCCATAGAAACTTGAAAGCACAAGTACTGCAAACTTGTATACTAGATGATTATTAAACACACTGGCAGTTAAAAAACTTCTAAGATACTTTTAACTTTCCTAAGATACATGGGTTAGAAAATGAGATAGAAAAGTTCTGAAGCAAATTTTCTGAAAAGTGACTTAAAAAATTATTAGTGCCTTTTATTTCTTCCTTTTTTCCCCAAATTCTGTAAATTTTCTGGAAAGTCCCTTGTATAATTTAAAAAATAAAAACTACACCACAGTACAGCAAATATTCAATTCTACACCACCAGCTAAGATCAATTACAAAACAACAGTGACATAATAATTATGATATTTAATACTTGAATGCTTACTATTTACCAGGCACTATTTAAGGGCCTCACAAATATCAACAATTTAATCCTCAGAAGTCTAGATGAGATTCACTATTTTGTCCCCACTTAACAAGTAAGGAAATTCTTAACTAACACAGTAATTCTAACTACCTTTAGTAGAAAACATTTAAGTCTGAATTGCTTTCTTTGTAACTCAATTCACAAGGAATGTAATTTTTAAAGTTTCACAAATATTTTAAGTAACACAAGTTCAATGACTGAATATCATAACTTACTCTATAGTCAGTACATGGGGCCCCAGAATTTGGAATTAGGTTTTCAAGTATAAAACAGGAAGAACCTAACTGGTAATCAATAGGATGAATCATCTATAGAGGTAATTATTCTGTAAGCACTGGATTATAAAATCTCAAGAGTTTATGTCTACCTCAACATTATGTCCTCGGTGTCTGGTATAGTATTTTACATATGTTAGGTGTTTAGTAAATATTTGCTGAAGAAATGCAAGTAGAACAATCTAACACTGGGCAAAACTGAGGGGTTTTGAAACTAGTCTAATTTGAATAAATGTGACCTAACTGGTGAATTTTTTTTGTAATTTCAAAAATCCATATTAGCATATCCAAAGCTATAATCCAAACAATTGTACATCATCATGCCCAGCTTTAAGAAAGAGGACAAGTCACTGTGAAGCCCAGGAAAAAAGAGCCAAAAGTTAAAAATTTACATGGGGGATCTTACATTAGGTCCATAGTATAAGCAGGCTGGGCTGGTTGTCAGGTATAATCTTATAATGGAGACTATACATATTACAAGTAGTCATGAAGATCCTTAAATTAACTAATTCTAACTATATTTTCATCTGAAAATTTGCCCATTATGCTTTAACTTCCTATTTGGGTTTACCGATAGTCAAAGAACATGCTGACCACTAATACGACTTTTCTGTTCTATATACTAGATGGCTATATTTCTTAAAATACATTAATAAACTGGTATTGCAGCCTCTTAGGATACTAACATGAAATAGTGGATAAGAAACCAATCAAATCTGTTATTGCATTCATAAAATTCAGTTGTAAGACATGTAAAGCTAGGGACCAGACCCAAGAAATACAAACAATATATTACTGTGTGAAATCATTTCCATGGAGACAGGTAGTCTTCTGAGATATCTCCCACTGTGGAAAATAAACAACTGCAAGTAAACATAAATACAACTTCAGGATTCAATTATCTATTTAAATTAAAATAATTGGGAATACCTTCGGAAAGTTCACTAGTTCTGGATATCTGTTCCAGCTCCCAGCCAAGATGTAATGATTCATCCATACTTTGTTTCTGTGCCATTTCCAAAGTCATATTTTCTTCCATTAATTCTTCAATCTTTTTTCTATCCATATCTCGTTCCTTTTTTATTGGCAAGGATTAGGGAGGGAAAAAAAGCTAAGAAACAGTATAATTTTGAGCAAATACTTTATTTCTCACAACTTTTACTTATCAGAAACTCAGTAATAATTATGAGTTCCTTAAATTTTTCAGTTTTGAAGGCAATTATAATTATTACTGGTCATTATACTGATTAAGTGTCTGACATCCTTTTAAGCTGATCTTTGGGGACACAATGAAAATTCTTCTTCATAGTCAACATACTGTTTCAGTGATATAACAAAAGAATTATGAACCAATGCTAAATTTTAGCAATCAGATTTCTGTATTTTTAAAGACATGCTTACACAATAGCTTATTGTGGTATTAAAAGGTTGAAGACAAAATTCGTAAGTAACATGCTTCTGTAACAAAACCAGAAATTTCTACTACTTTTATATTTATATAAAGTTGGAGGCATCTAATTTATTTAGCTCTCTCTTCTCTGTTAAAGCCTCAAGGACACTAGCCATCCTTGCCAATACAGGGAAATCAGCTGAATCTTGGAAGTTTTCCTTAAAGGCCATGTACCTGATCTACCTCTTAAAACTTACCATTTCCATATCATGAAGTTTAGCTTTTAGTTGTAAGTTCTCTTTTTCTAATTCATGTAATTTATCAGAACGAGCACGAGTTCCTTCTAGTTGGTCTTCCAACATGGTTTTTGTTTCTAATAAAACTTGATTGTCTTCTTTTAATTCCTATAAACATTTATCACAAATATGTTAATATCTGTTAATTTTTTAAAGTTATGGAACATAAAGATTATCATAAAACATTAAGCCATCTTTATCAACAGTTCTATGCATGAGTAAACCTACTGAGTAACAGAAATACAATTAATGTTTTCTTGGCTTCCTTTTTACCCTAGAATGCAAACAAAACACTCAGTTCTTAAGATATGTACTACTACTATAACTTCACATTAAATTGTCGGGGTATATTTAACTTCCTTAGTCACAAGGATAAGGAATTAACTAAGTACAAGTAGTCTTCCAGATATTTAAGATACAACTCTCCATGGAATCAAGGCTTAATGTATTGACTAAAATAGATTTAAATATTTCTCTGTATTTGGAGCTATAACTTGGAAGTGAAGGGCTTGAGGTTTTTGCAGTAAAATACCAAGACTTAAACCAGAACTCAAATAAATCATAAACCAAGGCTCTATTAATAAATATTTTACATAAATACACCTTGAGGAAATCCTTAAAAGTCCCTGCATATGTTTTGAAGACAAGTGTTCACAATTCTATCTTGCTAAGTTATATACCTATGGTTTCTAAACTAAAGTCTAGAAAAAGTATACTAAGACAGTGGTATTCATGAGAATCCCTTAACAGTGTCATGCATACACATGTCTTTAAATAACTGGCAAATAATTAATATGTACTTTATCTCTACAGTCCTATTGGGTCTACTTACTGGTAACCTTTAAGCTAAAATGTTCTAACTACTTTCTCTTATGTTTTCATTTCTTGATTTTGTATACTCCCTCCTTCTTATCCTAATACTGAAACTGACCAAAATCTCCTGTTTACAGATAATGAGGAAATTAACTGAGAAAGAAGATACAAGATCTGTCAAATTCTGTTTTTTTGTTTTGTTTGAGACAGAGTCTCACTCTGTCGCCCAGGCTGGAGTGTAGTGGCGTGATCTCGACTCACTGCAACCTCCACTTCCTGGGTTCAAGCGATTCTCCTGCCTCAGCCTCCTGAGTAGCTGGGCTTACAGGCATGCACCACCATGCTCGGCTAATTTTTGTATTTTTAGTAGAGACGGGGTTTTGCCACATTGGCCAGGCTGGTCTCGAACCCCTGACCTCAGGTGATCTGCCCACCTTGGCCTCCCAAAGTGCTGGGATTACAGACGTGAGCCACCGCGCCCAGCCTGACCTGTCAAATTCTTGTCAAACTCAACTGCATGTAACACTGAACTGTAACTATCAAGTTAGAATATTTTCTCATTTGTTTGCATATACATAGGCTTCATTAATCTTAATTTAGTGATCTCAGTTAAGAAGCAATCTGAAATTATGTTTTGCTTTCACTTTTGGGAAAAAGTCTGAAATTAATAGAAGTAAATATTTTGACTACAAGGGAAGGACTTCAAAGGTCTGCTCTATATATGATGCTAAGAAAAGGAATGAAAGAAGAGCCCCAAAGAGTTCAATAAAATTAGTAATATCCACAGATCCCTTTTGTAAAAGTCTAACTAAGAGCAATATGCTAATCTATCATAAAATAAACATACCCAAATGTATTTACTGTTTGTTCACCATTTCAAGAGTTTCTCATGTTTATTAACTGCATTTTAAATGTGTTAAAATTCTAACACAGAAAAAAAAATAATGGTTAATTATGCAACATACCTCAACTCTTGCCTTATAAAATTCAATATCATGTAGTCTCTCTTTATATCTGCTGACTTCACTTTCAAGCTTATCAACTCTGATTGCTTTCTCTCGAAGTGCATCTAATTCATCTCGGTACATTCTGGCAGAGCGAGCATCCGAAAGCAAATTCATGTTCTAAATAAAAATTAAAAATTATATTTTAATTATTTTCTGTTATCAACTTGTTATTCTTTGTTGCACAATTTGATAAATTTATTTATTTATTTATTTTTTTGAGATGGAGTTTCACTCTTGTTGCCCAGGCTGGAGTGCAATGGTGCAATCTCAGCTCACTGCAACCTCCGCCTCCCAGGTTCTTCTCCTAGCTCAGCTTCCTAAGTAGCTGGGATTACAAGCTCCCACCACCATGCCCGGCTAATTTTTGTATTTTTAGTAGAGATGGAATTTCGTCATGTTGGCCAGGCTGGTCTCAAACTCCTGACCTCAGGTGATCCATCCGCCTCAGCCTCCCAAAGTGCTGGGATTACAGGCATGAGCCACCACACTCAGCTGATAAATTTTATGGTATGTAAATTATATCTAAATTTGTTTTTTAAGTGGGGAGCTATAAACACTTTTTTTTTTTTTTTTTTTTTTTTTTGATTCTGAGACAGAGTCTCACTGTCACCCAGGCCGGAGTGCCGTGGCATGATTTCGGCTCACTGCAGGCTCCGCCCCGGGGTTCACGCCATTCTCCTGCCTCAGCCTCCCGAGTAGCTGGGACTACAGGCGCCTGCCACCTTGCCCGGCTAATTCTTTGTATTTTTAGTAGAGATGGGGTTTCACCGTGTTAGCCAGGATGGTCTTGATCTCCTGACCTCATGATCCGCCTGCCTCTGCCTCCCAAAGTGCTGGGATTACAGGCGTGAGCCACCGCGCCCGGCCTACTTCTTTTTTCATTATCTTGGATACGTTGCTAAAATTTTTTTAAAGTCTTTTTTAAAAAATTGAAGTATTTTAAACATATATATACATCTATGTTCATATGTTTTAAATATCATGCTATCTGTCAGGAATGTAAAAAATATTCAGGATATTTTAAAATAAGTTAACATCTATGTAACACAACCATTTGCAATTAATTTATGGTGAAAAAGTTAATTTTAAAATAAAAGATGGTAAAAATACAGAAAAGGCAAACAATATTACTAAAATAAATCATTAATTACTGTATAGAAGTTTCTATAGATATGTTGTGACATACCAAAATCTTGCTTTTTTTAATGCTTCCAAATAAAATAATTAGTGCATATATTAATGTCATTTGAGACAAATATTAAAATCCAACCTTTTAAAAGCCTTACTGTAATCCTTTAGGATAGTAGTTCTTAAAGTGTAATCCAGGGTCTTCTGTGGGCCCTGAAACCTTTTCAGGGAGTTCAGGAGGTCAAAACTATTTTCATAATAACCTAAGACATTATTTGTCTTTTTCACTTTCATTCTCTCATGAGGGCACAGTAAAGATTTTCCAGAGGCTACGTGGTGTGTGACATCTTAACAGACTAAATGCAGAAACAGCTATGAGAATCTAGTAGTAGTCATCTATTAAGCAAGGTATTAAAGAGATCGGCAAAAATGTAAAATAGTACCATTCTTTTAATTATTCTTTGTTTTGGAAAATAATGGTTATTTCATTAAAATACCTATGTATCTATTCATCTACCTTTTTTTTTGTTTTTTTTTTTTGAGACAGAGTCTCACTCTGTCACGCAGGCTGGAGTGCAGCAGTGGCACAATCTCAACTCACTGCAACCTCCACCTCCCAGGTTGAAGCGATTCCTGTGCCTCAGCCTCCCAAGTAGCTGGGATTACAGGTGTGTGCCACCACACCCAATTAATTTTTGTATTTTCAGTAGAGACAGGGTTTTGCCATGTTGCCCAGGCTGGTCTTGAATTCCTGGCCTCAAGTGATCTGCCTGCCTTGCCCTTTCAAAGTGCTGGGATTACAGGTATAAGCCACCACGCCCAACCTATTTATTTATTTTAGAGATGGAGTCTAACATGGAATGGGTTATTTTTTTAATGACTTTTTTTTTTTCCTTTGAGACAGGGTCTCACTCTGTCACCCAGGCTGATCACTGGCACATTCATAGCTCACTGCAGCCTCGACCTCCCAGGCTCGAGTGATCTTCCCACCTCAGTCTCCCAAGTAGCTGGGACTACAGGCGCGTGCCTCATTACATGGAGCTAATTTTTTCTTTTTTTTGTAGCAATGAGGTTTTGTCACGCTGCCCAGGCAGGTCTTTAACTCCTGGGCTCAAGCAACCCACCTGCCTTGGCCTCCCAAAGTGCTAGGATTATAGGCATGAGCCACTGAGCCCAACCCAAGTGACTTAATTTTTTTTTTTTTTTGAGACAGAGTCTCACACTGTTGCCCGGGCTGGAGTGCAATGGCATGATCTCAGCTCGCTGCAACCTCCACCTCCTGGGTTCAAGCAATTCTCCTGCCTCGGCCTACTGAGTAGCTGGGATTACAGGTGCCCACAACCACGCCCAGCTAATTTTTTGTATTTTTAGCAAAGACAGGGTTTCACTATGTTGGCCAGGCTGGTCCCCAACTCCTGACCTCTTGATCCACCTGCCTCGGCCTTCCAAAGTGCTGGGATTACCGGCGTGAGCCACCGCACCCGGCCAGACTTAAGTTTTTAAAATTTCATAGTTTTAGTTTCTAATATGGTAAATACCAATAGATATAATCCACATTAAACCAATCCTCATTAATTTTTAACAGTGGTGAGGAGGCTTGAGACCAAAAAGACTGCTTTAGAGAGAACCTTTAGAGAAAACTACCACTTTAAAGAAAACCACCACCTTAAAGAAAACCAACATACATAAAAAAAACCCTGCTGCCAACAAGTAGAAAAGCAGCCACAGCATGTCTAGAAATAAAGACTATGAAGCCCAGTCTCATTTATCTATGAAGGTCTCAGTTTATGATCCTGCAATTACAGTATTCTCTGCATCTAAAATGTCAGATATGGGGAAGTTAAGGGAAGAAACAACTATCCAGCCTTATCCTAATCCTTAGCACTTATGGATTAAAGAACTCATACACTAACCCCAAATAAAAATGAAACATTAGAGTGATTGTAAAAGGGAACTATTAATTACTCTTGGTTTAAGGTGAAAAAAGAAGAAGCTGCTGTAAAATAAAGATACTTTTTTAAAAGTTTTAATCTGATTTAATAGGAAAAGTGAAAAAAAATCAAAAAGCATTCTATCATATATAAGTTAGCATAAAGCACTATCAGGGAGCAGAGACACAGAGAGATACACATAAAGAGCATAGTTTACAGTAGAGGTGTTCTAGCTTCCAAGGCCACAGAAGCCAAACACATCAAAAAGAAAAATGTGGAACTACCCCAGTCCTAAGTAGCTCTTTTGAATCTTAGCAGAGTTTGAATAGCATTAATATGGAAGAAAGTTTGGCTCTGACATTTTTGAAGAGAGAGACTCTGAAAAAGTCATCCAATCTCTGGAAGCCTCAGGAACCTCTTTTATTTACATAAAGCATTGAAGTAAAGGTTATAAGTTACAAGGAACAAAATCAATTTCCAATTACTTGGTGGTCCTAAATAATAGATATTCCAGGTACAAACCTCTTGTTGTAGCCTTTTGAGTTCTATTTCCATTTGCTCAAGTTCTTGTTTACAATCCAACAACTGTTCAGTCTTTTCCTCCCTTAAATGCAAAAATATATTCATTAAGTATACTATTTTTGAAAACTGTGATCATCATCTGCGTTAATGTAAATGTATCATCATTACTAAATAACTAGTTGAACATAGTATTAGCCATAATCCTAATCTAGAAGAGAAAAAAAAAGATAGATATTAGGAATCTATATAATTAGATGCCATTAATAAAACCTCTTCCCTAATGTTTTCCAAAGGCTGACCTCAATGGCTAATGTTCTCATAGTATGTAATATGGTTTTTCCCTTTCTCTCTTTTCATCTTTCCTGCCCTTCCATTTCCACTCTTCTTTCTCTCTTCCTCACTCTCTGCAGTCACAGACAGTTAAGCTAAGAATTTTTTTTGAGACAGAGTCTCACTCTGTCACCCAGGCTAGAGTGCAATGGCGCAAACTTGACTCTCTGCAACCTCTGCCTCCCAGGTTCAAGCAATTCTCCTGCCTCAGTAGCTGGGATTACAGGTGCCCGCCACTATGCGGGCTAATTTTTTTATTTTTAGTAGAGACGGGTTTTCACCATGTTACTCAGGCTGGTCTCAAACTCCTGACCTCAGATGCCACCTGCCTTGGCCTCCCAAAGTGCTGGGATTACAGGAGTGAGCCACCGTGCCCAGCCTAAGCTAAGAATTTTTATGCAAGGCAGTTCTACCTGTGTCTAAGACTTATAAGGGTCTCCAACTATTTTCAACATTTACAGTGGCTGAAAGGAAATTACATACTTCCAATTGCTGTTAAGATACTAAAATCTTTACTTCTCTATTGGTTTCTGCCCTGTAGCCTATAAACATCTTCAAATTTCTTCTATTAGTTTTTCTCTTAGAATGGCTTTACTTCTAATCTCCATTTTCTCTCTCCTTCACAGTCAAGCTCCTTAAAATAAGCCGCTACTCACTATCTCTATTTTTCTACCTTCTGTTCTATAATAATAAAGTAAATGTTCACTGTATAAAACAACTTATTGTTCTCATCTCCTTGTGCCCTTACATTTTTCAAAACCATTATATATTAATATATATTATAAAATATAATGTGTATATTATTTAAAACATATTATTTAAAATATACGTATGTATATATTTTAAGAGACAGGGTTTCACTCTGACGCCCAAGCTGGAGTGCAGTGGCATGATCACAGCTCACTGCAACCCTGAACTCCTGGACTCAAGTGATCCTCCTGCCTCAGTGTCCAGAATAGCTGGGACTATAGGCATGCACCACCACTTCTGGCTAATTTTTTGTAGAGATGGGTTCTCACTCTGTTGTCCAGGGTGGTCTTGAGCTCCTGGCCTCAAGCAATCTTCCTGCCTCAGCCTCCCAAAGCACTGGGATTACAGGCATGAGCCATGGTGCCCAGCCCCAAACCATAATTTTTAATGGTAGAAAAATATTCCCTTTGCTAGAGAAACCATACTTTATTAAGTGGATTCCATTTTTCATTGTATTATATAATCTTTTAGTAAATAAGCTCATTACTATACATAAAATCCTGTGTATTTCAGGACAGTTTTCTTTTTCTTTTCTTTTTTAAGAGAAAGGGTGTCACTATGTTGCCCAGCTTTGCTTTGAACTCTTAGGCCCAAGAATTCCACCTCAGCCACCTAAGTAACTGGGACTACAAGTGCACACTGCTGTGCCTGGCTTTTAGGACAGATTTCTAAAAGTGCATTATAAGTTAAAAGGCATTTGAAACACGTTAAGTATCCCTTATCTGAACTGCGTGGGACCCAGAAGTATTTAGAATTTTTTCAGGTTTTTTTTTTCCCCCATCTGAGACAGAGTCTCACTCTGTTACCCAGGCTGGAGTGTAGTGGTGCAGTCCCAGCTCACTGCAGCCTTGACCTCCTGGTTCAGGTGATCCTCCTACCTCAAGCTCCCACGTAGCCGGGACCACAGGCACGTGCCACCACACCCCTAATTTTTAAAAATTATTTGTAGAGACGGGTCTCCCTCTGTTGCCCAGGCTGGTCTCAAACTCCTGAGCTCAAGCAATCCTCTTGCCTCAGCCTCCCAAAGTGCTGGAATTATAGGCGTAAGCCACCATGCCCGCCTCATTTTAACCATTTTTAAACATACAATTCAGTGGCATTAATTATGTTCACAATGTTGAATGTTAGCCATTCCTTATATCTGTTAACACGCAGAATTCAAAACAGATGTCTACAGAAAAATATGCACCTGAATGTTCATAGCAGTATTATTCCTAATAGCCAAAAACTGGAAAGAATTCAAATGCCCGTCAACCGAAAAATTGCTAATCAAAATCCAGTATATCCATTCAGTGGAATATTACTCAACTCTGAAAAGAATAAAGTATTGATACATGCTACAACATGGATGAACCTGGAAAACATTATGCTAAGTAAATGAAGTAAATACAAAAGGCACGTATTGTATGATTCCATTTATACAATAAAATGTCCAGAATAGGCAAAGTCATGGAAACAAAAAGTAGATTAGTGATTGCCAGGAGCTGAGGGCAAAGATAGTGACTGTTACTAAATATGGGGTTTCTTTTTGTGGTGATGAAAATGTAGGGAAATTGGTGTGTGGGCAGGGCGCAGTGGCTCACTCCTGTAATCCCAGCACTTTGGGAGGCTGAGGCAGTGGATCACAAGGTCGGGAGCTCAAGACCAGCCTAACTAACATAGTGAAACCCCGTCTCCACTAAAAATACAAAAATTAGCCAGGCGTGGTGGTGCACGCCTGTAATCCCAGCTACTCAGGAGGCTGAGGCAGAATTGCTTGAACCCGGGAGGCAGAGGTTGCAGTGAGCCGAGATCACGCCATTGCACTCCAGCCTGGGCAACAGAGTGAGACTCCACCTCAAAACAAAAAAACAAAAAAAAAACAAGAAATTGGTGTGTGATGACTGCACAACTCTATGAATAAACTCTATGAAAAAACCACTGAATTGTTCACTTTAAAAGGATGAATTTTCTGACCTGCGAATTATATCTCAAGAAGTCTTTTATTTTTTTGAAAAATAATGAATAGTATATATTAGAAGAATTCTTTCAAAACATGGGATTTATGGAGGCAGAGTTAAAGGGAGTCTTTGGTAGTATTAACTACTGCATAAAAGTGAAATTACTATTTTAAATTTAAAAATTACTTTTTTCACTCATCACAAATTATACTTTTACTCTATATGTTTATAAATCAAAAGCAATTATATCATAATGTACTGCCCCAAAAATGAGTATGCTGTTAATTTGCACTTTCTGATTGTAATTACTTATTGTATAGTTTCCATTCAGTATAAGGCAACCTGCTGTTTTTGTCTACCATGATTTCTGCACTTCATTCACTTTAGTAGAGATTTGTCCCAATAAAAAGAACTAATAGGAGATTTACTTCTTTTTAATAATAGAAGAAATCCACAAAGAAACACATTTTCAAAGGGCAACGAAGATATTAGATGGTATTTGTTGAAAAGCTAGTTACTGGGAATACTAGTTACAATACTGGCACATTTATTTACCCATTAAAAATATCCATTTACATTTTCTGATCAGTATTAGAAAGCCAAATTTCATCAATCTCCTCAAGTTGTCTGGAATTTTAACATACTCTATGTCCAAGTAAATTTTATTTAAAACTTAAATTTGAACATAGTGCAAAACCTTAAACGAATTCACAGCCATCATTACGGTTCTAATTGCATGCTTTATCTAAAGACTGGAGAAGATTGTGCTAAATTATATGGAGCAAACTAGTGTTCACTATTTAGACTATCCATTAACTGCCAGTCAAACTAATAACAGCAATCTCTTCCCTAATTTTCCTGGTGCAGCTGTTTATAGAATATCATGGGCGTGTTCATTTCAATAGATACGTAATAATGCAGACATCCACAAATGAAAGCTGTTATTTTTTATTTTCAAATTTTCCTATGGACTGTAATATTTTTTCTACCTTGCATATTCAATCACTTTCTTTAACTACTTTAAATAATCAGTAAATAAATTTAATTGCTACATTGTGGTTTTAAATTTAAAATCTATATTCTGAAGCTCAAATTCCAAGAAACCAAACCCAAAAAAAAAAAAAAAAAAAGCCCCCACAACAAAAATCCTTTGTTCTTTTAAAAGTACAAAATGAAAACAAATCTCCAGCAGAGACTGATCACATATCTTTACTTGTGGTTCACCAAGGAATGCTTATGTAACATTTACACTTACTTTTCTGTAATGGTCTTAAAATTAAGAAAATACAATTTCATCAGCACTAATCAAAGCTGAATGCAGTCACGCATCATTTAAATATGGGAATACACTCTAACGAGTTAGGTGATTTCATCACTGGGCAAACATCACAGAGCATATAGTACTTACACAAATCTAGATGGTAATAGCCTACTATATACCTAGGCTATATGGTATAGCCTATTGCTTCTCAAACTTATACAGCATGTGACAGTACTGAATACTGCAGGCAACTGTAACACAATGGTTAAGTATTTGTGTTTTTAAACATATCTAAACATAGAAAAGGTACAGTAAAAATAAGGTATAAAAGATAAAAAATGGTACTTTTTTTTTTTTTGAGACAGAGTCTCGCTCTGTTGGCCAGGCTGGAGTGCAGTGGTGTGATCTTGACTCACTGCAACTTCCACCTCCTAGGTTCAAGCGATTCTCCTGCCTCAGCCTCCCAGGTAACTGGGACTACAGGTGCCTACCACCATGCCTGGCTAATTTTTGTATTTTTAATAGACACAGGGTTTTACCATGTTGGCCAGGCTGGTCTTGAACTCCTGCCCTCAAGTGATCCACCCGCCTCGGCCTCCCAAAGTGTTGGGATTACAGGCATGAGCCACCACACCGGCCATGTTTTTAATATAATAAACTTTAAAATTCTTAAACTTAACTCTTCTATAATAATGTTTAGTAACGTTTAGTTTAAAACATAAACACATTGTACAACTGTACAAAAATATTTTCTTTCTTTATATCCTCATGCTTTTTTATTTTCTTTTTTTGAGACAAGAGTCTTGCTCTGTCGCCCAGGCTGGAGTGCACTGTCACCATCTCGGCTCACTGCAACCTCCACCTCCCTGGTTCAAGCAATTCCCCTGCCTCAGCCTCCCAAGTAGCTGGGATTACAGGTGCACCCCACCATGCCCGGATAATTTTTTTGCATTTTCTAGTAGAGATGGGGTTTCACCATGTTGGCCAGACTGGTCTTGAACTCCTGACCTCAGGCAATCCGCCCGCATCAGCCTCCCAAAATGCTGGGATTACTGGTGTGAACCACCGCGCCTGGCCTATATCCTTACTCTATAAGCATTTTTCTTTTTTTACTTTTAAACTTTTTTGTTAAAAACTAAGACACGCACTAGCCTAGGCATACACAGGGTCAGGAACATCAAGGCGTTACTAGATGATAGGGATTTTTCAGCACCATTGTAATCTGACAGGACCACCGTCATATATGTGGTCCATTGTTAACTGAAACATCGTTACGTGGCACATGACTGTATTTAACCTTTACTAAGTACGTAACTCAGGCATTTCAATGCAAGATACATACACGAAACTATTTTTTGGTAACAGTAAAATGCAAAGAACTCAGTCTTTTAAAACATTAAATTTTGGGGGGGAGAATAGGTGCAAAACATTAATTTTAAAAGAGTTAGACTTATTGATCTCCATCAGTAGTTCCTAGTAATTTGGATTTCAAGGAATGTAAAGACAAAAAATTAAGAGCCCAAATTTGCCAAATGAGGACATTATTTTATTTAAAAGCATACATTATTTTATTTAAAAAAAATACATACTAGAAGGCTAGAAAGGCCATAAATCCAGAATAAAAGGCATCCTTTAAACTGTTTAGATTTAACAATAGGAAAATCTTATGCCAACCTCCTTATTTTTCTCATTTTGACACATACTTGTGAAAACACTGACACAAGCTAGCAATATTTCCATAAGCTTAAAAATATTGTTTAGATCACCTTTGGGACCATATAAATTCAATGAACCTCAAAAATCAGCAACTTACAATTCCTGCCTAAGCCTTCTTATCTTGGCTTTAGCATCTGCCAGTTCCACTGACAGATGTTGTCGACTTTCTGTTCGCTTCATGCCTGGAGAACCACAGGGTGACTGTGCAGATGAAGTGGCATGGGGTAGAAAATGAAGACCATCTCGCTCTTCAGAGAGTTCCACGATAGTCTACAAATACACACAGAATCACTTTCAGTATTCTACATATTAGCAAACTAAACACATCGACACAATCCACTAGGTCTAAGAATTGTACTACAATACCAAAAACAATTCACTGGTCAAAAACATCTTAACTATCATATTTAGTTGTCATTCTTAAAAGTTTCATTCAACAGTTCATGCATGAGCTACTTAGCAAATGACACTAAACAAGATAATAATGTTTTTCCCTTCCTAGTTTTTTTCTTTTTATTTATTTATTTTTAAAGTTCTGGGGTACACATGCAGGGTATGCATGTTTGTTACGTAGGTAAATGTGTGCCATGGTAGTCTGCTGCACCTATCACCTAGGTATTAAGCCCAGCATGCATTAGCTCTTTTCCCTAATGTTTTCCCCACCTGGCCTCCCCTGACAGGCTCCAGGGAGTGCTGTGCCCCTCCCTGTGTCCATGTGTTCTCATTGTTCAGCTTCCACTTCTAAGTGAAAACCTGTGGTGTTTGCTTTTCTGTCCCTGCATTAGTTTGCTGAGGATAATGGCTTCCAGCTTCATCCATGTCCCTGCAAAGGACATGATCTCATTCCTTTTTATGGCTGCATAGTATCCCATGGTTTATATGTAACACAGTTTCTTTATCCAATCTATCATTGAGGGCATTTGGGTTCATTCCATGTCTTTACTATTTTTCCCTTCCTAGTTTTTTTAACAAAAGAAATCAATTATGATGAAAATGATTAGATTAGACAGCCAATGTTGGAAAGGCATAAAAGACCTGTTGACATAGAAAAGAAATAAACCCAAAAGTGATTTGGCCAGAACTATGTTGTCCAATATAATAGCCAGTAGCATAGGTGGCTATTTAATTAAAAATTTTTTAAGTTAAAAATTCAGTTCCGGGCCGGGCACAGTGGCTCACACCTGTAATCACAGCACTTAGGGAGGCTGAGGAGGGCAGATCATTTGAGGTCAGGAGTTCAAGACCAGCCTGACCAACATGGTGAAATCCCACATGTACTAAAAATACAAAAAAATTAGCTGGGCATGGTGGTGCGTACCTGTAATCTCAGCTACCCGGGAGGCTGAGGCAGGAGGTTACAATGAGCCAAGATTGCTCCACTGCACTCGAGCCTGGATGACAGAGTGAGACTTCATCTCAAAAAAATAAAATAAAATTCAGTTCCTTAGTCACACTAGCCACATTTCAAGTGCACACAGCCATTACTGTATGCACTGGGACAGCCCAGAAATACAATCTTGGACAGCCCAGAAATACAATCTTGCCATCACTGCAGAATTGGACAGCACTGTTCTTGAATTATGAACAGGGTTCTTGGAGGGTCCTAACAATACCTCAAAGGTTTAGCTCAATCTCTTTACTCTGCAGTAAGTAACTGAGGCACAGTGATTGATTTCTCCATAATCACACAACTAGCTAATATGCCATGACTCCAGGCCAGTCTAACTCCACATCTTATGCTCTAATAGTAGTTCCAATCTGCTTCCTATCTCAAAGATAGATTCCTTCCTTCCTTCTGCTTCCCATCTCAAAGATTCCTTCCTTCTTTCCCTTCCCTCCCTCCCTCCCTTCCTTCCCTTCCCTCCCTCCCTCCCTTCCTTCCTCCCTCCCTTCCTTCCTTCCTCCCTCCCTCCCTCTCTCTCTCTCTCTCCCTCTCTCTCCTCTCTCTCCTTTCTCTCTTTCTTTCCCCTCCATGGGACACAAGCCTCCCTTTCATTTTCCTAAATCTAAACTTTCAGGGCTTTATGTACCTATTCCTCCATTCCCCTAATTTTCCTTTTGTTATCTGTAAATTCTCTTGCTCTAAACCAATTTCTCAGGTTTTTCTTTCAAACTTCTCAGGCAAATAAACTGTCTTATATAGCAATTTCAGCTGTACTACTATTCTAGAAAGAATGGGTGGGGTTACCACCTTGGGATCATGAAATAAGCATCCTTGCTTTATTTCTCATCGCCAAGTCTTATCTCCCTTCCTTGAATCATTACTTTTTTTTTTTAACATCTACCAGAATTCATTTCTTTATCCTCACGATACATTTCAGCACCTGTATCAAGGTCTGTCTTACCTTCTTGCCAGTAACTATTGCTTTCCGATTCTAGTATATCTGTTGATGAACCTCAGAATGTTACTTCCCTTTTCTTTTTCTCCCTACTAATTTCATGTCCACTCCTTATTCAATACATTCAGTTTTCTCCAGCAAACGAAGCAATTCTTCTATTGTAGCATGCCTCCTTTACTATCATTTTCCTATGTCACCGTATCTACTCCTGAACCTTTAATCACTCAATTCCTCCTCGCTTTTACTCAGTCCAAGAGATTATTCCTGGCTACTTTAGAGTTCCCACTCAGCCTGGAATTATAATTAGGCCCTTAAATGTCATCCTTACTGTGCTGTTACTGACTCACTCTTTGCAGAAAAAGAAAAAGGAATTAACATTTATAGAACTTCTGAGGGATTTTCCAACAAGATCTCATCCAATACTATAATTTGCAATAGAGGTATTACACCAGTTTTAGACATGATAAAACTTAGGTTCATATGGATTAAATAACTTAACCAAAGTCACCCAACCAATGATACGGATAGCAGAGATTCAAATTCAAGTTTGACTCTAACACTGTTATCTTCCTGACCCACCATCAGTTTTCTCTATTTTTGCTCCAAGATGATAAAGCCCTAACAGAAAAACAAGAAGTTACACAGTCCTACTACAGATCTTGCTATCCATTTTCAATCAAACTGTTTCTACTGCCCATCTATCCTTTTATTGAAATCTTGCTGATTTCCTTTCAAATTTCCCTATGATGACTATGTAAATGTATTACCTTTTCTCACTTAAGCCTCCAACTGCAAACTGCTATCATTACTTCCAATAAATGACCTCTCCTCCAATTTGCCAAAGAAACAAAACCACCTGGGATTAACTCCTTTCTTCTTATGCATTTTTCTGCTCCTAACAGATATTCCTTACTTAAACATTTCAATTTCTTTCTTCTAATTGGCTTTTTTCTCTATGTTCTTCAAAGATATACAAGTTTCTTCAATCCAGGGGAAAAAAAAATCACAATCCACTTTTTGAAGGATGGTTCCTATTTCCAAGGACACTATTCAATTCTATCCCTCTATCAGCATGCTCATCACAACTTCCCTATCTCTATGTGAATAGTGTTATTAATCTCCAAGGTAACCCAGGCTCCATGTACTTGGAGTCAACTTTTATTTGTATATTTTCTTACTGTCTCAATTATCTTTAATCTTGCTTTCTGACATCTCCTGACTCTAACAAAGCTGACAGAGAGTAGTATTTAATATTTGTCTCATGCACAAATAAACTAGCACTTAATTATATGCTAGCTCATATTTTGTACTTACAAATAATGTAGTTTTCTCAATAAACCAGATACAATCTTTCTTACACCTCCTTTGTATCTCTCAATTTCTAATTTTATCTAGCATAGTATTTTACACAAAAATGGGTGCTCAAAAATATTCAATTAAGCAATTGACAAAATTAAGAACAGTAGAAAATACAGAAGACAGATACTACATTTGAACTTAGTAGGTGGTGAAACGGAGATATCTATCAAGAGCTTCCAGAAGTCAATGAACGACATATTACAAAATATTAAAAAGAAAAAAAGAAACCTGGTATTTTAAAAGTTAAGAGTTTCCAGAGTATTTTCCATTAAAGATTATTTAGATATTTTGACATTTCTCTAATGGCAGTAACTTCTTGAGTTCAAGCCTTCCTATACATTTTCAAAATAGTCTGACGCAAAAACAAACAAAATAATCTGACGGGAAATGTTTTTAAAGCATAACTAATTTCATATGCCCTCCCATTCCTGTAGCATATATATAAGAATATATATAGGAATATATACTATACGCTATAGGAATATATATAAAAATGATATACATCATTTTTGTACTTATCACTTTCAAAATTGTATTATAATTATTTTATTAAAATAACTTCCTTATTAGACTATAACAATCTTTGTTTCTTTTTTGAAATAGTTTGTCAGTTTTTTGCTCCCAAGCACAAGGCCTTGCAAAAACCAGGCGTTTCTTAATATATACTGAAGAATGAACATAAAAAGATACATCAATGCTAACGACAAAAAAAAAATAGGTGACCTATTAATTCTACTTGTAGAACTCATTATTAAGGAAAAGAAATTAGAGATGTGCTCAGTACAATCATGGATTTAGGCAAAGTTATTACAGTATTGTTTCTAACCACGGGCAGCGGAGTTAAATCTGGCAAGTTACGTAACTACTTGGGGCTTGAGTATCTTCATCTATAAAATGGGGTTTTCATGCAGATTTAATACAACAGTATGTGTTAAACTTACAGCGCAAAGTCTGGCATAAAATAAATAGTGATAATAAAGAAATCTTAAATTCATTAAATATCTCCTATTTGGTTTTTAGTAAAAGGAGAGGACTGAAGACATACTTGTTCTATAGCATTAAGAATACGAAAATGTTAAAAAGGGTGACCAAATTATATACTTTTTAGACTGAAGTGAAAAAATTATAACAAAAGCTAATCAAAATAAAAAAAGTTAAAGAGAAACGCTAAGAACTTGTTTCAATCTAACTGAATGACAAAGAATTACATTTACATACTACCTTTACATTTGTCTAACATTTTTCACAATTTTTTAAATGACCTTTTCAAGTTAGTCTACTGGTAGCCCAAATTGAGGGAAAAAAATTTCCCAGATAATTGGATATCTCTCCCCCACCCTCTCCCAGCTAGCAAGTTGTTTCCCAAGTATCTGAGACAGAAGAGTATGACCACTTTTTCTTCCTTATTTGAAAAACAAATTCAACAAAAATGCTTAATTGGCAGGATAACATATTTTAAAAGGTTTTTCAAACAATCATTCTATATAGTGTTTCATATTCCTTTTAGTTCACCAGAGTCATGTAATGATAAGTATTCTGTTCACCCCATATTAATCAATTCATTTAAATGGGATCAAACTTTTTTTTTTTTGAGATGCCCAGCCTGAGATCAAACATTTTATACGTGCCCATCAGTCATATAAAACCAAAGTATAGGCCAGGTGCAGTGGCTCACACCTGTAATCCCAGCACTTTGGAAGACCGAGGAGGGAGGATTACCTGAGGTCAGGAGTTAGAGACCAGCCTGGCCAACATGGCCAAACCCTGTCTCTACTGAAAATACAAAAATTAGCCGTGCGTGGTGGCGCATGCCTGTAATCTCAGCTACTTGGGAGGCTGAGGCAGGAGAATTGCTTGAACCTGGGAGGTGGAGGTTGCAGTGAGCCGAGATCACGCCACTGCACTCCAGCCTGTGCGACAGAGCCAGACTCCATCTCAAAAACTCAAAGAAGTAAAATATAATAAAATAAAACCAAAGTATAGATTTTTCAGAATAATTCCTCAGAAGCTAGAGGATGCCTTATTGCAATACCTTTAACAACGTGAAATGCAAATAAATAAATGTTCTAGGAAATGCATAAATCAGTAAAAAGACACTAAAAAAAGATAGCATATAGTTAAAAAATCTGATTGAAAATGAAATGATCTAAGTATCTCAGGATAAATTTGATGCATAGTAGGAATGCTTTCCAATTTATTCTTTCCTTCCTTTGGTCTCAATGTCCTAGCTTTTTAAAAAATTTAATTGTTGCACTAAAAATGTTTATTTCGTATATTTTCTTTTTGTTTAATGCCTGAAGAAAAATTGAAAATTCACATCAGAACTGACTAACCCCTAGAGAGACAAGAAAGTTTTATTCTGAAAAAAATCTTTAGGAATTTTCTCTATGTAGTCTTTCATTGGTCTCAAGAGTATTGATACAAATTCTCTATAAATAAGCTCAGAACTGTCTCTCGTATGTAAATGAAACTGATAAAAGCTATATATTCTGCAGAATGGCAAAGTACTTTGCTCTACTATTAAGAAAATATTATCCACCACCACATGCACTAAAGTCTAGACTCTTTAAAACTATAAACTGCTTTCAGACAGTGCAGATAGAAAACTTGGTACACTGTTACTCTTTTTAAAAAGCAAAGTTCTGTTTTAACGGACTTAATTCTCTTTTTAAAATCACACCTCATTTGAGACCTTTTGTGGGACATTTTATTCAGAACACCTGTTATTCTCCTTTAATTAAAACTTACTTTTCCAACCTCAACATGTGGCAATAAAACTAAGAAATTAGCCTTAAGCAAATTCTTATGCTTCACGGCAATGATTTTTCCACTTACATCAACTATATTTTCAGTTTCACACTTTTGTATTGTTGCCAAAGCTGTGGGGATGACTTGAAAAACACACAGGAACAAAATCAGAATAATACTAATTTAAAAGAAAAGGAGAAGAGAAAACCTAACTGCAATCTCTTTACTAGCAATTTGGGGTTCTTATACATCCTTTCAGGTTCATGCGTTCCACACAAAAAAAGACACTCCTGTATTACCTGTCTCTGAGAAATAGTATCGTTTCTGAAAACTTCCTAAAGCTACTATTTTCTTTTTTGGAAAGCAAACTTTCACAATATACTGAAAGAAATTTACAAACCTCTGAATGTTCATCTCTCTCATCTATAAGTCTTTTTAGATGCAATGCCATATTTTTCAAGAGTGGTTCTATGTCCTCCTGCGACATATCAGTCACTTCCATCCATTGCAGGTCAAACACATTTTCCTGATTATGAGTTACCTTTAGAAAAGTAACCAAAATAAACAACCAAAAAAGTGGCTAATACTTAAAAATCTATTTCACCATAGTACAATATTAGCTCAAGTATTATATAACCCATATAAAATATGAAAAGCCAGTATGACGTTAAAAGCAGAACATTTGAAATTAATGATGAAAACACTACAAATAAAAATTGTTTTAACTAAATCTAAACCTTAAATGAATTAATATTCATTTTCTAGTCAACAAAAATAAAATATTAATATTTAACTCAAGGCATTCTTAAAGGTAAGTAATGTTGATATATCCTGACGACTTCTTTAACAAAATCAACTGAATTTTGTAGATAAGACTTTTAATTTATTATACTTGAATTCAAGAGCAAAAGGTTTTTAATCTTGTAGGATATATGTTATTGCATTGTTGTTACTGAATATCTAGGTCTTTATAGATTCTGAAGATGACACTGTCACAGAAGCTTAGGAGAAAGGATTACCAATATAAAGATCTTGAAAAGAATGGAAAGGTTATATGAGTGCCTTCCATTTCTCACTGTAATTCTAGTAATTTGCTTTAACTTTCAAAACAAACAGCAAAAATAACTACACTTCCGAGGATGGTGGCAAATTCAGTAACTTGCAATACTTAGCATTTATTCAGAATAAAACAAATCCATATAACTAGCATAAAGCAAAAATGTCTCTATAATGGGAGACTACCAACAAAACTACATCTTGTAAAGTACTAATACACTTATTATTGATAATAATGTTACTGATAAGAAATCTGGGCTTTACAAATGCTAAATAAGAGAAAAGATGTCCTATGGAACACAAAAGTCTTCTAAACAAAGATATTTTAAATACTACCAATTTTCACTATTAAAAAATTTTCTTTTCCCTTTTCTAATCAACATGTAAAATTTAACATACTAATTCTAAAATGTCTTTATAAGATTAAAAGCCCAAGAATAGACAGATACAGAAACAGCAGCTTTTAAAATGAATCTTAACAAATTTCAATTTCAATTATTTGACACTGCACAATATGCCCTAGACTTAAGTTTTTATATGAATGCTACAAATCATTAATGTGTTTATAATTCAAGTAATATCTTTGAATAAAAATTATGCTGTCTATTCATTCAAAAGAAAATCACTAGAATGACAATACTAAGCTTGTCATCTTACCTCACTATCGTTTTGAATTACAAGCACTGTTCCACTTTCTGCTGTTTCCATTTACTGCTTTGTTATCCATTCTAACAAAGACATATACCTCATTCCTCAAATAACACTTTCTGCCTATGTCACCATAGAATAAAGGCAACAGTATATTTGTAGTTAACAGTGTGCCAAGTGCAAGGAACTATCTCTAAAGAGAAGACAATTTGTATAAAAGCAGGGTCCATCTATATTTGTCGATTTGTTCTTGCTTATTCTATGACTTTTAAGTATTTTAGGAGATAAACACACCACAAGCTTCATAAATAGCACGTAAAATTGTATATAGGTCATTACCTCTTGAATATGTGCGGCAACCGCTGCTTTTGTATCAAAATCTAAACCTTGAATTCTTTCAATAAATTCTTCTTTTTTCTGACACTAAAATAAATGAATAAAATAGTTATTAATACTTTATAGGGTATGGTCCTTAAAATGTTATATAGAACTAAAACTTTATAAGGTTTGCTATATTTTGAAAAGTATGAGTTTTGTTTTGCATTTAAATTGTCTAACATACTTACCTAATAAACGACAATTTAGAAATAATTATTTTAAAAAGCAAGGCACTGAAAATCCATACTATTTTTATGCTGGAAAGTTCTAAAGTGGGAAACCATTACACAACCCATCTGAGGTTAGCACAATATTATTATGCTAACTTTACACACAGAGAAGTAAAGAATCAAGAACTTGTTTCAGTGAGGATAAGTTACTTGCCAAAAAACACAGTGAGTCAGTGGCAGAATTCGGAATACAGCCAAAATGCTCAGTCAGTCCCTGACTATTACCAAACAACACAGCCTTTCTTCTTGGAAAAAGAATTTAAGCAATTTTTACTTCAAGCTTACAATTCATTCTCACATCTTCATCCTATCAAGCTTAATAAAAGAAACCCACTTTTGTGGCCCAGTTCAACATTTATAATGTAATCTAATAAATATTTGATTTGTTTCTAACATAGCAAAGTTACCAGAGGCAAAATTAAAAAATATATACACGAGTACACATGTAACCAAATGGAATAAAGGGGGTAATTCTTTATTGTGTAACTTTTAAAAAGCTTTATATAAATTACAAATATTAAAATGCAAAACAATCTTTTTCCTTCCAGTCAGCATTAACAATTTAACGTGCATTTTAATCTCCACCTTCACATACATCTCTAATGCTGCAAACCAACTGCTAGTATCACTGTATTCTTATAGCTAACAAATGCGAAGTGCCTACAAAATAGACAGCACTGCCTTGTCTAACTTAGATGCATCTCCTGGGCCAATTACTGAACTACTAGTGAGGACAATATAGTCACAAAATTACAAACTAGCTCTTTGATCATGAAACTTATAAGGCTCTGATTTATGCTTTACATTTATCAAATTGTAATGCTATATTTTCTACTACTATACAATTTAAATACACTTCCATCGATGCAGAAAGTTCTATATCTTGTAAACACAGAATTATTAGGATAATAAAATGGTTAAAACTAAATTACCAGAAATGTATAATTCCTAGTTGTGATTAGGAAGTCAGAGTTTTGGGTGGATGGAATAAAAATTAGTGGGTTTAAACTCAAGAATTTTTGTCTAGCAAATAATACTTGATAGGCTTTGTAAGAACAATTAAGAATTACGTTCTAATCATAAATTCGTAGCATATATAAAATAATTAACTTTTCAGGTATAGTAACACCAATTTTAAAATTTAACACTACGAAAACTGTTGACCTACGCAGTTTCTGAGCCTATCAGAACACAAAACAGCATAATTATTATCAAAGGTAATGACTATGACTCACCAAAGAGTCCCTTAATTCAACTGCCGTATCTTTCTCTGCCTTCAGTTTAGACTAAATAGATATACTTCCCTTTTCTAAGCCAGAGCCACTTGTTTTTCACTTGTACTATCTTCAGGAGCTCATCGTTTAGCACAATCTCAACACAAATCAATGAAAATTTTTCCTTTACCCTTGTAACACACACGATTTCTACTAAATCTCACACCTTAATTTAACTCTTAAAAGTTAAGCATTCTCAAAATGTTTTATAAACAGGTTGGGCTTCCCTAAATATACAGAATAAATTTCACAGGCTTTTGAAGGATAGAAAAGAGAAAGACTGTCAAGATGGAAAAAAGAATAAAATATTCATACTTTGAAGCTGAATAATCAGATCAAATTTCTGTGTCAGAGCTGCCCAATACGGTGATCATTAGCTATACGCAGCTATTGAGTACCTGAAATGTAGCTAGTGCAACTGAGAAACTGAAATTTTAATTTAATTGTAATTAATTTTAATTTACATAGCCACATGTGGCTAGTGGCTACTGTATCGAATAGCCCAGCTCCAGAGCATGAGAAAGTCTGGTGTTGAAAACAGATATATAGCTTAATACCAGCTGTGAAGACTAAATAATATCAGCAAACTGTTTTTTCCAATTAAAATTAAGCTCTCCTATCTTTAAGTAAAGTTCTTAAACTATCATGGGCACTAAAATTAATTTTTTAACTCTACTGTACTATAGTAACTGATTACTAAGCCAGTAGACTACCATGATATTCTAAGAATATGATATGGAGGCCAGGCCTGGTGGCTCACGCCTATAATCCCAACACTTTGGGAGGCCAAGGCGGCTGGATCACCTGAGGTCAGGAGTTCAAGACCAGCCTGGCCAACATGGTGAAACTCTGTCTCTATTAAAAATACAAAAAATTAGCCAGGTGTGGTGGCAGGCGCCTGTAATCCCAGCTACTTGGGAGGCTAAGGCAGAAGAATTGCTTGAACTCAGGAGGCGGAGGTTGTAGTGAGCTGAGATTACGCCTCTACACTCCAGCCTGGGCAACAGAGCAAGACTCTGTCACTCATACATAAACACACACACACACACACACAAGATACGATGTGGCAACTTGGACATAGGAAAAAAGCAAAAAAGTGATTAGGGTGGGAGGTGGGTGGGAGAGAAATGCATAAACCCTAAAGTTGTACATCTTCTACCAGAGAGCTTAAGCCCTTAATACATTATTCCTCAAATCCCTCATATTTTCAATACCTGCTCTACGATCTTAAAGAAAGAAGACAGGTTTATATGGAAAAGCTTTACTAAAATAGAGGAAATGGCACCCAAAACAAGCTATTGAACAAGAAAATAATAAAACAAGGAACACATTATAGTGTTTTAAATAAGAAAACAGATAATACAGGTCTAAATAAATCATAGTTCTACTAAAGAGCAATAAGCAGGGATTCAAACAGACATTTGTACACTCATGTTCATAGCAACATTGTTTACAAGGGCCAAAAAATGGAGGCAACTCAAGTGCTCATCAATGATGAATGGATGAACAAAATTTGGTACATGTAAACAATGGAATATTATTCAGCCTTAATAAGGAAGGAAACTGACACATGCTATAGCATGAAAAAACCTTAAAGACATTATGCTAAGTGAAATAAGCCCATCAAAAGGACATACGGTATGATTCCATTTATATGAGGTACCTAGAGCAATTGAATTCATAGTGACATAAAGTAAAATGGTGGTTACCGAGGTCTGGTAACAAAGGGGAGTCATCATTTAATGGGTACAGTTTTAGTTTCAGAAGATGAGAAAAATTCTTCAGATGGATGGTGGTAATGGTTACACAACAATGTGAATGTACAGCAATCAGAACACCACTTAACTATATACTTAAAAAATTGTTAAAATGGTAAATTTCCTATTAGGTATTTGAAAACAATACTTGTATCAACAAAAGTCTCCCTCTTTGAGCTATATTTGTATTTTTAGATATTCTCAGAAAAACAAATGCCTTGCTAGAAATTGTTTTATTTCCTTTTTTTTTTTTTTTTAAGAGACTGGGTCTTGCTACATTACCAGGCTGGAACACAGTGGTTATTCACAGGCATGATCATAGCATACGGCTGCCTTGAACTCCTGGCCTCAAGTGATCCTCCCAAGTAGCTGAGACTAAAGGCGCATCATTGAACCAAGCAGAAACTTGTTTTATTTCCTTAAAAAGTGATATGATAAAGTTCTAAAATGCTAACTTTTAAGATGCTTTACGGATCATCGATAAATAAACAATAGATTGTAGCCATCAAACTGACCAAGTTCAAAACTGGTTTTCAGAATCAAATACTAACGTTAGATTCCTTCTAAGGGTACATAAAAGGGTCAAAATTTTAATTCCAACCACACTTGACACTCAGTTACTTTCAGCACTACCCAACCTGGCCAAAGTCCAAAATAAGTAATATTTCTGGATACTAAGTAGCCTGCACTGATAGGTATTATATAGGTTTTAAGTTCTGCTAAAAAGAGGTGAATTTCACATAGTCTTAGAACAAAGAAATTTCCAAACAAAACACTGCAAAAATTTTTTTTCTGCATAGGATGGTTTCACCTAGGACTCTCTAACTACTTCAGGGCTAGGATGAAGAGTCACAGATGTGTGAAAATTCTAGGTGATGCTAAGAACTGGTTCAGAAGACTTGTGTTGCCCATTGAAAAAGATTCTGGAGGAACTTGACTGAGTTGGACATCCAGTAACAAAAATACCCAAGCCCTGGCCTTGGACGGTTTTCTTCATATTTAAAGTTATTTCTGTGGCTTTTACTTACATATAATCAAGGATTAAAAGTCACAATTTATTTTGTCAGGTAAGATCTTTGGATAATGGTTAACTTTACTGTTTTTGAATGCTGCTTCCTCTTAAGAATTTCATTTTTTTTTCTTCAAAAGAAGAAAATATTTTTCAATTTCCCAATGCTTGTTTCTCTCCCCCCTTGCTCTCTCTCTCTTTCTCCCTCTTTAATTAAAAAAAATTTTTTTTTGTACAGATAGATTCTCCTCATGTTGCCCAGGTTGATCTCAGACTCCTGGGCTCAAGCAATCCTCCCGCCTCGACCTCCCATAGTGCTGGGATTACAGGCATGACCCACTGCACCCAGCCCTATGTTATTATTTCTACTATATTATTATCTACTGTTAGTATTCCTACTATATTTCTTTTCATGAACATAGTATCTCTTGAAACCTGTGGTCCACTGATTTCCTAAACTCTAGTATCATATCAGCAAATTTTATCTTGCTATTTCTATCTACAAATAACAATTATAACAGATAAAACTGATTGACCTAGATGTGGGAAAACATGCTATTTACATATTATACTAATCATTAGAATTTTAATCTGTTCAACTACAAGATGAACAAATTTTCTGTAATAGAGACGACATTTTACAAAATGTTCCAACAATACTTGTTGGCTGATTGGTTTCCTCAATAACTTCTTGTCCAGAAACACATTCTGGCTATTAAGTATCAACAAAGACTTCTAATTGTTTATATGGTCACAGCTGAAGGCTGACAGATATTGGTCACACATTTTATATTATTAGTAGTAGTGGCTCCAAAACACCTACAGAATAATTTTTTTTTTTTTTGAGATGGAGTCTTCTCTGTCACCCAGGCTGGAGTGCAGTGGCACGATCTTGGCTCACTGCAACCTCCGCCTTCCAGGTTCAAGCAATTCTCCTGCCTCAGCCTCCTGAGTAGCTGGAATTAGAGGTGCCCACTACCACACCCAGCTAATTTTTGTATTTTTAGTAGAGACAGGGTTTCGCTATGTCAGCCAGGCTGGTCTGGAACTCCTGACCTCAGGTGATCCACCGTTCCAGCGTCCCAAGTGCTGGGATTACAGGTGTGAGCCACCGCGTCTGGCCTGAAATCTGAACTCTATCTTAAAGTGGCAAATCCAGTCCTTCATAACTCAATTCATGTAAACTCTCCAGTCTAATATCTTGCCACTCATCCCCATGAATCCTACATTTCAACCACACTTTTTTTTTTTTTTTGAGATGAAGTCTTGCTCTGTCGCCCAGGCTAGAGTGCAGTGGAGCCATCCGGCTCACTGCAACCTCCATCTCCCAGGTTCAAACAATTCTCCTGTCTCAGCCTCCTGTGTAGCTGGGACTACAAGCACAAGCCACTATGCCCAGCTAATTTTTTGTATTTTTCTTTTGGCAGAGACAAGTTTCACCATGTAGCCAGACTGGTCTTGAATGCCTGACCTCAAATGATCCACCCACCACCACCCCTGGCCCACCCACACTTTATGTTCCTTAAATAGGCTGTTTTCTCAACATCTTTGCTCTCATTTCAAATATTACCTTGTCAGAGGGCTTTCCTAATACTACACGTAAACTTAAGAAAATACTTCTTCAATGCACCAATGTATATTACATTATGGTAATTATCACCTCAAACTTGTACTGTTTACTCTGTCTTCTCTAAAATTCAAACTCCTTGAGCTTTACATCTTTTTTCTAAAATCCCTGTCCTTTATTATAGCACCCATAAACATTAAAAGAAAAAAATTAGGTCACTAACATTTTTGAAATGCAGAATGATAACATTTTTCAAAATTGGATCTTTCCTCCTTTCTTGGTAGATACATCATTCTGGCACCACAATAGATGCAAGTCTTAAGGGCTCTCAAGTAAAAGCATAATTCTGCTATGACTACATGGACATAAAATATATATAAAGACGGGTCTCCGAGTTTCTTGACAAGCTGATATCATATCAAAAACCAAGGTCTGACACCCTTTCCATCTCCTCATTTCTAAAAAACCTTGAATGATGTTAACACAGGTTAGAATGATGGTCTCCTTGAGCCTTCGCTTTGTTTTCTGCAGTTGATAAAACTTATTCTCTCTTCATATGAAAAAAATCAGGCCGGGCACGATGACTCAAGCCTGTAATCCCAGTACGTTGGAAGGCTGAGGTGGGCGGATCACCTGAGGTTGGGAGTTCGAGACTAGCCTGGCCAACATGGTGAAACCCTGTCTCTACTAAAAATAAAAAATTAGCCAGGTGTGGTGGTGCACCCCTATAATCCCAGCTACTTGGTAGGCTGAGGCAGCATAATCACCTGAACCCGGGAGGCGGAGGTTGCAGTGAGACAAGATAATACCATTGCACTCCAGCCTGGGCAAAAAGAACGAAACTCTGTCTCAAAAAAAAAAAAAAAAAAGACAGAATTAACGTGCACATAATTAGTCTTTCTTTATTCTCAGATCTCAGATAAATTTACCCTTTGGGGCTAGGCAGGGTGGCTCATGCCTGTAATCCCAGTACTTTGGGAGGCCGAGGCAGGAAGATCACTTGAGGTCAAGAATTTGAAACCAGCCTGGGCAACACAGTGAGACCCCATTTCTAAAAAGAAAAAAAAAAATTAGCCAGGCATGGTGGCACATGCCCGTAGTTCCAGCTGCTCGGGAGCCTGAAACGGGAAGATCATTTGAACCCTGGAGGTCAAGGCTGCAGTGAGAGGCGTGATCATGACACTGCACTCCTGCCTCACAGAGTGAGACCCTGTCTCAAAAAAAGGTCCTTGGTTCTGCTCCATTCCTACTGTGAATTTTAGTAATCAGCAATAACCACCAAGCAATAACCAGCAATAAAAATCGTATTTATGCTATTGCTATGTAATCTAAATTTACGCAACATTCACCAACACAGGGTATTTTTTAAAGCAAATATAGTACATAAAAGCTGTAAATAAGAGTTGTGTTTCTAATTCAAAATCTGATGACCAAATTAGAAGACTATATTCAACTTAATATTTAATCAATTGTGAAGTAAACACCTGTACATTACACAGCATGAAATTTTAATAACATATATTATGTTAAATTATAGCTCCCAAGCAGTCAGCTCTAAAAGCCAACAGTCTCTGGAACATACAATTTCTGTTATACGTATGTAAAAAAATTACTAGTAATCATATTATTTGTTTATAAATAACCTCATTCCACAAAGAAGTGAGACAGTTTAAAATGACACTGTAATAATTCATCCAAAAATGGCTGAAATGAAAAACCAACATAGTATAATAGATTTTGAAGTCAGAGCAGAGTTGACTCACAGTTCTTTGGCCTACTAGCAATATGACCCAAATTTAAACTTAGAGTAATCATCCTGGTTTGCCTGGGACAGTCCCAGTTTACACATGCCATTCCACTGTAATTATTATATGTATTTAAAACAGAAATGGGATTTCATTATGTGCCCAAACTGGTCTCAAACTCCTGGCCTCAAGTGATCCTCCCATCTTAGCCTCTCAAAGTGCTGGGATACAGGCATGAGCTACCACACCTAGCCCACTATAATTATTAACAGTACCTTCTTTGACTTTCTCAAGTGTCCCAATTTGGATAATAACTTAAATATTACCCTACCCAATCTCCTGACCTGAAAGAAGATATTATGAGAATATCTATGTAAGGGATAATATCTGACACAAAGTAGGTATTCTATAAATCACAGCTATTATAGTCATTGATCAAAGAGCAATATAATAATAACCAAGATTCCTAAAACACTTTTCATAAATTCTGCCTCCTTTTTTACTTTTTTTTTCTTTTAAATAAATTCTGCCTCCTCCCTTCCCTTCTCTTCTCCCTTCCCTTCTCCTAAAACATACACAAGTACAACATAAATCGCAAGGATATTCTGGGGGCGGTTTTTAAGGGCACCTCTGAAAAAACCTCAAAAATTTACGGCCATTATAAGCCTCAGAATAAGGAAAAGAGTAATTAAATATTTTAAATGATATGACTATGATAATGTAACTAAATTCTGAAATAAAATAAGTGTTTTTCTTCAATGTAATCTCCTTAGGAGGTTATACAGTTATTGAAAACTTTCTAACATGGACTTTGAAAACCAATGGTCCATCCTTAAGTCTTTCAGAAACTACAGCCTGATAAAAATATATAAAGAGGTTGTTAAAATGAAAATATGAAAAAATATTTTAACTTACCTGAACTGCACAACCCAATAAAAGTAAAAGCAGTTTTTTAACTTCTTCTGTGCCTTGTTCTAAAATAGAAACAATTATTAAGGACAACATTCTGCTATATTTTCAACTCATATTTGGAGAATCACTTCTAGGGGTAATTACGCACAGTAACTTGAGTGAAGGATTCAGTCTAAGCATATGTAGTGGAGAATTCAAAATAGCAGCTCTGTGTATGTACATGGTGGTAACAGCAGAAGAAATGGGGAAGAATATCAATTTTGAAGGGCTAATGGATAAAGAGGTTTCAAGGCTCTGTGCAGCAAGTATGCTAACTATGAATCTACTCCTTTTCCATAAATGATTGTACTACCCCAGCCTGACAAATCAAGAACCCGCCAAATCAGGTTGATATAGGGACATGCCACAAAGGCAGCCAAAATGGCTCCTAATAGGTTTGGCTCCTCTTAGGCCTATTAGTGTTTTCTTACTTAAAACACAGATCTTATGATTCATCTCCTTATAAAATTTAAATGGTTTTCCACTGCGCATGTTCATTGAAGACCAGAATCTTAAATGTCTGTTACAGTGAGGCTGTTAAAATAAATGTATATAACAAGCCAGGTAAAAGTTAACAATCTATAACAGAAATGGAGAGAATATTCCCTGTCCAACAGCATTCAATTAAGATTTTCTTAAAATATTCAACTGGAAAAAAATCACTTCCTTGGGCCAGATTTTCACCACTGGGCCAATCTGTCTATGAAAAAGTCCAAATTTTCTTATCAGACATTTCCTTCTACTCTCCATGAAATAACCTACTTTCTAGCTACGCTAAGCCATTAATCACCATTCTTCCCGGCCAGGCACGGTGGCTCACGCCTGTAATCCCAGCACTTTGGGAGGCCGAGGCGGGCAGATCACGAGGTCAGGAGATCGAGACCATCCTGGCTAACACGGTGAAACCCAGGGTCTACCCAAAATACAAAAAAAAATTAGCCAGGCGTGGTGGTGGGCACCTGTAGTCCCAGCTACTCGGGAGGCTGAGGCAGGAGAATGGCGTGAACCCAGGAGGCGGAGCTTGCAGTGAGCCGAGATCGCGCCACTGCACTCTGGCCTGGGCGAAAGAGCAAGACTCCGTCTCAAAAAAATAAATAAATAAAAATAATAAAAAAATAAAAAAAATCACCATTCTTCCCAAATATGCATCTATACACACTCCTCTGCCTTAATAGTACTCCCTCTGTCTGCCCTCCTTCCCCAACCTCCTCATCCCCCTAGTGAACTACTTGCTAATCACAATCCTAGGCACAGCTCTTATCATCTCTGTGTAGTCTTCCCTGATCCAATCACCAATGGTCACCCACTCTCACTTATACGTCAACTTTAAGAATACTTAATGGCTCCATATTTTATATGCCAGAACATTTGGTACATATTTCCACTTCATACTAATTATTACATGATTTCCCCATAATCTGTGTATCCTTCACCAAACCATAAGAGCTTCTAGAACATAGACCATTTATTTCCACTCCTGGTCTCTATAACTTGGTAGGTACTTACCAAATGTATGTAGGATGGAAAACAATTCCATCCTACATGCAATTTTTTTCATTTTTAAATTTATATAACCAAACATCCCATGGTATCTCTAAAAACTATCTAAGCTGCTAATTCACACTTCTAATTAATAGTTTCCTCTATAAAAATAGCTACTTGATTTTAGTTTTTATTTTGGTTTTGTTTATTTTGACTGAGAAGGGGTATGGGCTGAAGAAAATATACTAATTTGGATAACATGTAGACTGTAAGGATAAGCCCATTGTTGAAACTGTTAGGTAGCTGCTAATTTCCCCAACTGTTCAAAAATTACAATTCTAAAATATCACATTTAAAATGTGGTAAAGGGCAGAACATTTTGAAGAAAAAATTTAAATGATCTAAGAAACTGCCTCTCATCTTTCCATTCAGAAGAAGTTTAATATAAATTAAAACATATCAGACCGGGTGTGGTGGCTCATGCCTGTAATCCCAGCACTTTGGGAGGCCAAGGCGGGCAGACCACCTGAGGTCAGGAGTTCGAGACCGGCCTGGCCAACATGGTAAAACCCTGTCTCTACTAAAAATACAGAAATTAGCATGGTGGCCACGCCTATAATTCCAGCTACTTGGGAGGCTGAGGCAGGAGAATCGCTTGAACCCAGGAGGTTGAGGTTGCAGTGAGCCAAGATCGTGCCATTGCACTCTAGCCTGGGCAACAAGAGCGAAACTGCATCTCAAAATAAATAAATAAATAAATAAATAAATAAAACATATCAATCAGTAAAACTTAAGATTCAAACAATTTTGGCAATGGTAAATAGTAGATATATATATGAATAGAAACCTGGAAATTATTTCAAAATCATTTTTCTAAGGTAATATTCTTTTAAGTTTGTAACTACATCATCTTCTATACTTCTCTATAATGAGACACTAAAAATCATCACAGAAAAGTATCTGTTTGGTATAGCAGAAAAAATACTGAATTTAATGTAAAATTTATGTCTGGTCTTACCTATAACTTACAAATATTCTAAGCTTCTCTCTTTCTATAAAATAGAACATCACCTCCAACGTCTACAGTTGTGAAAAATCTGGTGAGTTAATGTATATAAGCTCTTAGTAAAAAATAAACATCATAGTATTACACAAAGGTTAGACATTACTTTCACAGATTAATTTTAATGCTTACCAGAAAAGGGATTTTTGCCAATGATTAAGACATTTGGCAATGACATCATGATCAATTGCTGCAAAGTCTCCTGTAAAAAAAATATCCAACACTTGTTATATGGGTAACGCTAACTAGGTAATTATTCATCAAGCTATAATTTATGATTTGTACATTCTTCTATAGGTGTGCTATATTGCAATTAAACAAATATGGAAAAAGTTATATAAGGTCTTAAATCTTTTGTAACTTTAATGAATTAAATAACTAAAATTATAATACCAGATAGACTTCAGTTAATAATATATCAGGCTGGGTGCCGCGGCTCATGCCGGTAATCCTAGCACTTTGGAAGGCCAGGGTGGGAGGATCACTCAAGACCAGCCTGGGCAACACAGTGAGACCTTCGTCTCTACACACAAACAAATAATAACAAAAAAGCTTTAAAAATATCAGATGTTCCCAAATTAAAGCATTCAAGTCAAAATGGTCTAATTATTGTTTGGAAATCTGAAGTTTTAGGTGCTAGAAAATTAAGAAACATTCCTCAATAAAAGATCGAGCAAAATTAAGAAACATTCCTCAATAAAAGTTCGAGCATGTGTGCTTTTTGTTCTTGTTAGTTCTCACTGAGGAAACTGAAAATACATCATACAAATTTATAAGTACTGTCACTGTGTGTGTATATATATATATATATATATATATATACATAAATTTTTTTTTTTTGAGGTAGAGTCTCACTCTGTCGGCCAGGCTGTAGTGCAGTGGTGTGATCTTGACTCACTGCAACCTCCGCCTCCTGGGTTCAAGCAATTCTCCCACCTCAGCCTCCCAGGTAACTGGGACTACAGGTGCCTACCATGACGCCTGGCTAATTTTTGTATTTTTAGTAGAGACGGGGTGTCACCATGTCGGCCAGGCTGGTCTTGAACTCCTGACCTCAAGTGACCCACCCGCCTCGGCCTCCCAAAGTGTTGAGATTATAGGCATAAGCCACCGCACCAGGCCATATTTTTAATATAATAAATGAGAGCTATATTTTAAAAATGTCAACTGATATTAAAATTGAGAAAGCGAATTGCTTTATTAAAAACGCTGTCTAATGATCATTTCATGAAAGTCATTCCCTGAACCATTATTTCTCTCCTCTATAATAGATGTTTAACGTCTGTAAAACTTTAGTTACAAGAATATATGGAGATTCTGAACGTACAAGGTGATTCAGAAAGAATTGAATGCTTTCTAAGTCTTCAATTTAGGTAATACATCAAGTATGCACCTTCTGTTTATACCACCTCTTCCTTGAAGAAATGAAGAAATACACTGTATCTGCCATTACAACCACCGACACTGATGATATGCAAAGGGTCTGGGATGAATTAGACTACAGGATGGATGGGTGCCATGTGATAATTACCGAATCTTTGCAATATTAAGGAATAACTATGACAGATTCTTCATAAATTGACTACATGTTCAGATATAACTAGTTACTGAGGAATACATTTTTGAAGGTATTCAACTCTTTTTGAATCCTTTAACTTAATACCATGATGAGAAAGCAAATAACCATGAAAAATAACTATAAAAAGTTAACTTGTGCTGCTTTTTAAAAATTTCTAATTCTAGATCCACTAGAGCACTTACCCATGGTCAGTGGGTGGCATGACACCAGATGTTAATTAGAATTCATCTCTTATCTATAATTCTTTGTAGATACATACAAGAAAGTTTCAAAAAATTTTTCTCAGTATTATATTAGCTCTTTAAAAAACTATTGCCAAAATATGCCTGCATTTAAAGAAAAGTACATACTTGATATATGCATCATGTTAGAATAAGTATCAAAAATTGCTAAAATCACTTATTCCAGGAATGATAGTTTGGATATTTAATGAATTAGTTTTCCAATTAAAAGCAAGTTATCTCAAGAGAATATGCTATAGTTATGTGTGTAACAGCTAAATGGGCTTAAAGGAATAAATTTCTGCTTCATTCAATTTTTTTTTCTGAGACGGAGTCTCGCTCTGTCACCCAGGCTGGAGTGCAGTGGCGCAATCTTGGCTTACTGCAACCTCCGCCTCCCTGGTGCAAGCAATTCTCTGCCTCAGCCTCCCGAGTAGCTGGGATTATAGGCGCCCACCACCATGCCTGGCTAATTTTTTTTGTATTTTTAGTAGACACGGGGTTTCACCATCTTGGCCAGGCTGGTCTTGAACTCCTGACCTCATGATCCACCTGCCTCAGCCTCCCAAAGTGCTGGGATTGCAGGCATGAGCCACCATGCCCAGCCACTTCATTCGAATTTTTAGTTTCCTTGCCTTGAAGCAAAATTATGAGGATTATAGACTTTTTTTTTTTTTTTTTTTTTTTTTGAGACAGGGTCTTACTCTTGTCACCCAGTGGGAGTACAATGATGCAACCACAGCTCATTGCAGCCTCGATCTCCCAGGCTCAAGCGATCCTCCTGCCTCATTTGTTTTTATTTTTTATAGAGACAAGGTCTCGCTATGTTGCCCAAGTTGATCTTGAATTCCTGGACTCAAGCAATCCTCCTGTCTTGGCCTCCCAAAGTGGTGGGATTACAGGCATAGGCCACCGTGCCCAGCGAGATTTTTTTTTTAATCATAAATAAGAGAGCTGTATTTTTTTAAATCACTGTTTTGTCTATATCCTACTCTGTGAAGATAACCTGTCAGATGAAAGAGCCTTCAAATTCACCTTCGTAAAGAGAAGTTTTAATTTTTTATTTATTTTTATTTTTTATTTTTATTTATTTATTTAGAGACAGAGTCTTGCTCTGTCGCCTAGGCTGGAGTGCAATGGCATGATCTCAGTTCACTGCAACCTCCGCCTCCCGGGTTCAAGAGATTCTCTTGCTTAGGCCTCCTGAGTAACTGGGATTACAGGCGCACGCCACCATGCCTGGCTAATTTTTGTATTTTTAGTAGACAGGGTTTCACCATGTTGGTCAGGCTGGTCTCTAACTCCTGACATCGTGATCCGCCCGCCTTGGCCTCCCAAAGTGCTGAGATTACAGGTTTGAGCCACCGCACCGGGCATGGAAGCTTTAAATTTTAACAGACGCTGAATTTTTTTTAAAGCTTTATCTTAAAGATGTTAAGAGATAAAACTCAGTTACGTCACTTATTTTTGAGTAACGAGTCAAAACTGATGGATCAACTGGAAACATCAACTTACATTCTCAAGGCAACTAATTTTACTGATTTACTATGTAACATTCTATGTTGGTACACTGTTATAAACAAAATTGTCCCAATGGATAGTAATCTTCCATGTGGTCCACTACCTCTTTCCTCCACTTTCTTCCTCAGCTGATTCTCCACTTCCTGCCTACTCTGTTTCCCCATGCTCTACTGTTAATTCAGTCCTCTCACAAAGATGAAAGCAATCTCACACACTCTTTACACCATATGGTATCACCAAAGACTTTTTGTGTTATCAATAATACAATTTCATCTTTACACTATGAAGTCTATGTTTGGATGATGCAAATTGCTAAATTCAAACTTACCTCCATATCATCTAAAAATGTACTCTAGTACAATAGAATCTAAATGACCAGCACATTGTGTTTGGGTAGAATGAAGTCAAAACATCCAGGCTTAAATTTTAGCTCCATGATGTACAATACATATGTCTTTTTTGGGAGAGGGTAGGAAGTGAAACAAAAGTAAAAAGTTTCAAAAATGATGATTATTTAAAAACCTTAGAGTTAATGGGGAAAAACTCTATTTTCAAGTATTAAATTATGTCTAAAAGTACTAACATTAGGTTGAAAAAAGGCAGCTAAAATTATACAAATTTTTAAAAAGCAAATTATTGTAAAATGTCTTATTGGTTACCCTATGGTCCTTCAGAGGATTTTATATAAATATATATATGTATATATATATTTTTTTTTTTGAGACGGAGTCTTGCTCTGTCACCTAGGCTGGAGTGCAGTGGCGCATTCTTGGTTCACTGCAACCTCTGCCTCCCAGGTTTCAGTGATCCTCCTGCCTCAGCCTCCCAAATCGCTGGAATTACAGGTGTCCGCCACCACGTCCAGCTAATTTTTGTATTTTTAGTACAGACGGGGTTTCATCATGTTGGCCAGGCTGGTCTCGAACTCCTGACACTGAGTGATCCACTCACCTTGGTCTCCCAAAGTGCAAGGATTACAGGCATGGACCACCGCACCCGGCCTGGATTCTAGCTATATTTTTGTAAAAAGTCTTTTTATTTCCCCATTCCAATTTTATGAGTAATATTAAAAAATATACAAGACATAAAAGAGAGTAGATGCTTAAAAACTGACTGCTATTGTTAAGATTTATTATATCATCACAGACTCCCCAGACTCAACTTAGCTCTAAAGAAATTCATCATTAAAGTACTAAAGAAATGGAAAAAGAATATATAAATGAGCCCAACATGAGTTTACTAAGAAGAGGAACAAATTAACAGGTCAAAGTTGATAACGCATGTACATGAACTAGTGAAGATACTTCAATTTGTTAACTCAAATTATAAGAAACCTATAAAAATAAACGGAGAAATAAAATATTTCAGCAATTCAACTGAAAGAGAAAAAGGTTTTGAGAAAATCAGGGCAGTCATTTATCCAACAAATATTTATTGAATATCAATTATCTGCCAGACGTTCTAGACAGTGAAAATACAGCAGTGAATAAACAGAAATCCTTGTTCTCATGGTATTTACATTTTAGTAAGAGAAGACAGACAATAAAACAAGGGTTTTTGGTGATAAGTGCTAAGGATAAAAATAAAGCAGAGGAGCCGGGCACAGCGGCTCACGCCTGTAATCCCAGCATTTCGGGAGGCTGAGGCGGGTGGATCACCTGAGACCAGCCTGATCAACAAGGAGAAACCTCGTCTCTACTAAAAACAGAAAATTAGCCAGGCGTGGCAGTGCATGCCTGTAATCCCAGCTACTCAGGAGGCTGAGGCAGGAGAATTGCTCAAACCCAGGAGGCGGGGGTTGTGGTGAGCCAAGATTGCACCATTGCACTCCAGCCTAGGCAACAAGAGTGAAACTCCGTCTCTAAATAAATAAATAAATAAAAAAGCAGAAGCCAGGTGCGGTGGCTCATGCCTGTAATCCCAGCACTTAGGGAAGTCAAGGGGGGGGGGTGGATCACTTGAGGCCAGGAGTCAGAACCAGCCAGACCGAGATGGCAAAGCCCTGTCTCTACTGAAAAAAAAAAAAAAAAAAAAATAGCTGCATGTGCTGGCACACGCCTGTCATCCCAGCTACTCCGGAGGCTGAGGCACAAGAATCACTTGAACTTGGGAGATGGAGGTTTCAGTGAGCCGAGACTGCACGAGTGCACTCCAGCCTGGGCAACGGAGCAAGACTCCATCTCAAAAATAAATAAATAAAAATAAAGCAGACAATGAGAAAGAGTATTGGTGGAGGTGGAGATGCGGAGAATGTTAAAATTTTTAAAGATATGCAAGTATTCAAATACAGAGATTTTGAATGTTTTCAGGGCCATTAAAGCAAAGTTTCACTAAATAAGTGGAAATTCTATTCTGGCATGAAGACATTTCAGAAAGATTTGGAGAACTATAATCATTAAGAAAAGACAGAAAAAAGAAAGAACTGGCAGAGATTATGGTAATAGGAAAATAATAAGCAGATGTTCCTTGAAATATTACAATTTCATTTCCACCATGTTAGCTGGCTTTGTATAACTTTTTTCATTAAAAAATGGTATATTGGCCGGGCATGGTGGCTCACGCTTGTAATCCCAGCACTTTGGGAGGCCGAGGCGGGCGGATCACAAGGTCAGGAGATCGAGACCACGGTGAAACCCCGTCTCTACTAAAAATACAAAAAAATTAGCCTGGCGTGGTGGCGGGCACCTGTAGTCCCAGCTACTCGGAGAGGCTGAGGCAGGAGAATGGCATGAACCTGGGAGGCAGAGCTTGCAGTGAGCCGAGATTGCGCCACTGCACTCCAGCCTGGGCAACAGAGCGAGACTCTGTCTCTAAAAAAATAAATAAATAAATAAAAAATGGTATATTAACCATTTTTAAAATTTTTTTCTTTATTTTTTTGAGACGGAGTCTTGCTCTGTCACCCAGGCCGGAATGCAGCAGCACAATCTCGACTCATTGCAACCTCTGCCTCCTGGGTTCAAGTGATTCTCCTGCCTCACCCTCCCAAGTAGCTGAAACTACAGGTGCGTGCCATCATGTCCAACTAATTTTTTGTATTTTTATTGGAGACAGGGTTTCACCATGTTGGCCAGGCTGGTCTCAAACTCCTGACCTCAAATGATCGCTTGCCTTGGCCTCCCAAAGTGCTTGGATTACAGGCATGAGCCACTGCGCCCAGCCAACCACAGTTTTTAGTTGACCATCTAAAACCCTTTTTTATTGATATATAGGTATGCACCATGTAATGACATTTTTGGTCAACAATAAACCATATATATGATGGTGGTCACATAAGACTATAAAACCATATTTTTACTGTACCTTCTCTATGTTTAAATGCACAAATACCATTGTGTTACAACTGCCTACAGTATTCAGTACAGTGACATGCTATACAGATTTGTAGCCTAGGAGCTATAGGCTACACCATTTACCATAGGTGTGTAGTAGACTATATCATCTACATTTGTGTAAGTACACTCTATGATGTTCATACAATAACAAAATTGCCTAATGACACATTTTTCAGAACATATATTCGTTGTTAAGGTACACAAGACTGGCTGAGCATGGTGGGAGGCCGAGGCAGATGGATCGCTTGAGCTCAGGAGTTTGAGACCAGGCAACATGGCAAAACCCTGTCTCAACAACAACAACAACAACAACAACAAAATTAGCCGGGTGTAGCGGCATGCGCCTGTATTACCAGCTACTAGGGAGGCTGAGGTGGGAGGATGGCTCGAGCCCAGGAGGTGGAGGTTGCAGTTAGTCAAGATTGTGCCACTGCACTCCAGCCTGGGCAACAGAGTGAGAACCTGTCTCAGAAAAAAAAAAAAAAAAAGTACACATGACTATACAGACTATACATTACAAATTTTTATGAATTAAAGCTTATGCTGCTAATGCATTGTAAGAAAGACTACTTCACGAATATGCCAGATATAAACATTATTTAGTTACTATTCAAAGATAATTTAAATTAACCCTTCCTTCTTCCTAGAAATTATCCATAATTCTTTCTTCATAGCAAGAAGTTAACACTTCTGGCAAAAGTCAGGCCTCACTTCACTTTCCTGAATCACCACATAAAGTAAAACACTGTTACTAAAACTGCATAATTCTACAGAATTAAAAATAGGTTCAAAGAATTCTAAAATACACGGAAATGACAGTCCCTCTTTTGAGACTCTTACAATCTGCTTTTAAAATTCAGTACATGACAACATTTATCATACTATTACGTATCTGTCATTTTATCCATGTTACTAGTAAAGAGAATTAAGGCTATTTTACCATATTTTAGTAGACTATAGGAAAAAATTAAATCAATGGCATAAAAGGAAAGAATACCTGACCAGTGTCAAAAATATGATGGAATATAAAACATTTGTTTTATAACACACATAGAATCTCATTTTCTTGGCTACTGAATTTTATTAACACTCCAAATGTTGCTTATTATGACAGACGGTAAAGAAAAACCTAAAAAGTATCTATTTTTTTTAGACGTTAAAGAAAAACCTATTTTATCTATTTTCTGTAGCAACTGGATTAATGGTACTGGAATCTGCTCTTTCTTTTTGATACCAGTGACATCATACCATACAAACACTTCCTAATAAATTTCCTAATTGTAACATGTTCTTTCCTTTGCAGCCTCAAATGGTTCAGATCATTATTTTAGTGGTGTTTGAACAACAATGTTCTTCATTTAATACTTACTCAAACTGCTGCCAATATAGTCACACCAAACACTGGCTATGACAGGGTTCTATAGACAACTAAAATTTTTTTACTTGTAAATGCTGTCTCTGATACTCAAATTCACCATCTCTCCCTTATTCACAGGGCTAAAAATAACTTCAAATAAAAAAAAAAATTTTAAGAGCCTAGGTAATTTTACATAACAGCTATAATTTATTTTCTGACTAGAAAACTTTTGAATATTCATTTGCAAGACAAAAAGGTGTTTGCTATGGATCAAGCGATTATTTGAAAAGGTCTGAATTGCCATTTAACCATAATGAAGTATATCTTTGATAAACTTTCTGATAATCTAATGTTACCACTTATCTCTCTCATGACCTCTCATATTACTACTTCATTAGTCTTATTTATCACAACAGAAATTATTTTGTTTAGTTTTTTACTCATCTTTTATTCCTCTACCACTAAAATAGTTCCGTGAAAATATGGACATGGTATGGCCTATGCACCACTGTAGCACCAGTACGAGGTAGAATATCTGGCATTCAAGAAATGGGAGAGGGAAAATGTGAATGACATTAGAATTTGTATTGAACTTTTAGAGGTTCTAAATCATAAAAATGAAAAAAAAAAAAAAGAGTACTGACATTTAAATTTATCTGTCATTACTGAAAAGATAAATTGAGCCCTTCCCCTTCCCTTCCCTTTTCTTTTCTTTTCTGAGACGGTCTCCCTCTGTTGCCCAGCCTGCAGTGCAGCGCCATAATCTCGGCTCACTGCAACCTCCCTGCCTCGGGCTCCCGTGATTCTCCTGCCTTGGCCTGCCGAATACCTGGGAATGCAGGCGCACACCACCACGCCTGGCTGGTTTTTGTATTTTTGCTGGAGACGGGGTTTTGCCATGTTGGCCAGGCTGGTCTCCAACTCCTGACCTCCAGTGATCTGCCCGCCTCGGCCTCCCGAAGTGCTGGGATTACAGACGGAGTCTCGCTCACTCAATGCTCAAAGTTGCCCAGGCTGGAGTGCAGTGGCATGATCTCGGCTTGCTACAACCTCCACCTCCCAGCCGCCTGCCTTGGCCTCCCAAAGTGCTAAGATTACAGCCTCTGCCCGGTCACCACCCCGTCTAGGAAGTGAGGAGCGTCTCTGCCTGGCCCCCCATCGTCTGGGATGTGAGAAGCGCCTCTGCCCGGCCGCCCGGTCTGGGAAGTGAGAAGCGCCTCTGCCCAGCCGCCCCGTCTGGGAAGTGAGGAGCGCCTCTGCCTGGCCGCCACCCCGTCTAGGAAGTGAGGAGCGCCTCTGCCCGGCCACCCCGTCTGGGAAGTGAGGAGCACCTCTGCCCGGCCGCCCAGTCTAGGATGTGAGGAGCACCTCTGCCCGGCCGCCACCCCGTCTAGGAAGTGAGGAGCGCCTCTGCCCGACCGCCCCGTCTGAGAAGTGAGGAGCGCCTCTGCCCGGCCACCCCGTCTGGGAAGTGAGGAGCGCCTCTGCCCGGCCGTCCCGTCTGGGAAGTGAGGAGCGCCTCTGCCCGGCCGCCCCGTCTGGGAAGTGAGGAGAGCCTCTGCCCGGCCGCCCCGTCTGGGAAGTGAGGAGCGTCTCTGCCCAGCCGCTGTGCAACCTTCCAAATGTGAAGTGACAGCCTTCATTGTAGAATGAATGAAGACACTGGCACTGATTATGTAACACCTTGGCAGCTATCTCAAGTCGTTGATGGTGGAAGTATTGGAATTATAGAAGAAAGCAAACACACAAATTTGACTAAAGGCGATTTAGTGACTTCTTTCTATAGGCCCTGGCAAACCAAGGTTATTCTGGATGGAAATAGCCTTGAAAAGGTGACATATATATGAACGTATCTGGGTTTTTTTCCCCGTGTAATTCTTACTTTGTGCATTTGATATTCAGTTGTGTTTGTAATCACAGAAAAATAAAAGCATATATAAAAAAATACAAAAAAAAAAATTTCATTTCAGCCAAGCATAGTGGCTTACATCAGTTATCCTAGCACTTTAGGAGGATTGCTTGAGACCAGGAGCTCAAGACCAGCCTGGATAACATAGGGAGACCTTCTCTCTACAAATAAATGCATACGTAATTTTCAAAAAAAAAAAAAAAAGATAAATTGAAATAATCCTCCCTCCAACAATCATCTTAGGGTATTCTGTCAATATTCTTTTCCCCCTGGGAATCATCTTTACAAGATGACCTTGATGCTTACCAGCCTATCAAAAAAATTTTTTGCGAAACATACACTTTTGAATTTTAACTTATCCAAATTCACTTTCCCCTTTGTGAATCAGAACAATCAAAATGTACTAAAATGGCCCAGCACGGTGGCTCATGCCTGTAGTCCCAGCATTTTGGGAGGCCGAGGAGGGAGGATCACCTGAGGTCAGGAGTTCAAAACCAGCCTGGCCAACATGGTGAAACACCGTCTCTATTAAAAATACAAAAAAAATTAGCCAGGTGTGGTGGCAGGTGCCTGTAATCCCAGCTACTCAGGAGGCCGAGGCAGGAGGATCACTTGAACCCAGGAGGTGGAGGTTGCAGTGAGTCAAGATTGTGCCACTGCACTCCAGCCTGGGCAACAGAGCGAGACTCTGTCTTAAAAAAAAGAAAAAAAAAAAGAAAAGAAAAGAAATACTAAAATACTAAATACTAAAATATTTCACTTCAAATACATCTTCTCAGGGGCATATGACATACAAAAAATTTAATAGTTTTCTACAGTCATTCCCTAAAATCTGATTTTTCTAAGAGAAGGTAATTTAAGGGCTGATGAGAATTCCATTGATTTGGAAAATATTAACTTGCAATGTGTCATATATTAAACCAGACCCTCTCTAATATAACAAGAATTAAAAAATTATTTCAGTAAGTCCATTAGCTGTATATATAAAATGACCTATTTCTGAAGACAATTTATAAAGTATTGGTTGGTGTGAAAGTAACTGCGTTCAAGACTACAGTGAGCTAAGAGCTACGATTGTGCCACTGCACTCCAGCATGGGCGACAACACCAGACTCCATCTCAAAAAATTAAAAAATATAGCATAGTGACACACATGTGTAGTCCCAGCTACTTAGGAGGCTGAGGCGGAAGGATTGCTTGAGCCCAGAAGGTCTTAGCTACAGTGAGCTGTGACTTAGGCAACAAAGTGAGACCTTGTTTCAATCGATCAATAAAAAATGTAAACACATAAAAACGTAATTTATAAACACATAAAGAAAAAAAAAAATCCAGGTGGGGCAGAGGTTGCAGTGAGCTGAGATTGCACCACTGCACTCCAGCCTGGGTGACAGAGCAAAACTCCACCTCAAAAAAGAAAAAAAAAATCCAGAAGTGTATATATATTCAGGTGATAACAGTGGTAATTTCCTGGCACTAGAACTATGTCTATATTATCTATTTTTTTCTAATTTTCTACATTACAACAATATTGCTTCTATATTAACTTGCTTAAATATATAAATATAAAAATATATTTAATTATATATTTAATATTATATATACATTATATAT
>NW_026652290.1:69431948-69492452 GCF_009828535.3 Hylobates moloch | reverse complement strand
AAAAAAAAAAAGAAAAGAAAAAAGAAAAAAAAAGAAATACAAGTCAAAACAACAATAGAATACCATGTTTCACCTATCAGATTGGAAAAATTAGTGACTTTGATGATTCTCAGTGCTAGTGAGTATGTGAGGAAATGGGCACTCTCACACACTGTTGGAGAAAGCACAATCGGTGCCACCTTCCTGGAGGGCAGTTTGACAATATCTATCAAATTACCTATTAAAAATGCTTGCACTTTTTGTCTCGGAAATCCCTACGCCAGATACGTACCTTCTGGATATAGTCCCAAAAGCTCACCAAGATGTTTATACAGTAAGGTTGATTTGTAGCATTGATGGCAAATATAGTAAAAATTTGGAAACAGCCTCAATATCCACGGTTGGTTAAATAAATCATGGGACATCCACATATTATAGGCTCTTCCACAACCCTTAAAAAGAATGAGATAGATCTCCCTGCGCTATTGTAGAGCACTCTCCTAGGTTTATTATTAAGTAAGGGGCAGTGGGGCAGGGAAGGAGGGTGCAGAAAAGTATGTACGGTAGAATCCGTTTGGTTTGAATTTTCAAAATATATACATAGATAGATACATATGCTGTGTGTGCCTGAAATGTTCTCAGGAAGGAAACTGAGCAAGAAAGAGACTTTTTTTTTCCCTTCTCTTTTCTTTTTCTTCTTCTTCTTTTTTTAAAGACAGATTCTCCCTCTGTCACCCAGGCTGGAGTGCAGTGGTGTGATCTCTGCTCACTGTAACTTCTACCTCTCTGGTTCAAGCAATTCTTATGCCTCAGCCTCCCAAGTTGCTGGGATTACAGGCACGCACCACCACACCCGGCTAATTTTTGTATTTTTAGTACAGGCAGGGTTTCACCACGTTGGCCAGGCTGGTTTGGAACTCCACATCTCCAGTGATCCACCCATCTCGGCCTCCCAAAGTGCTGGGATTACAGGCGTGAGCTACCGCGCCTGGCTAAACTTGCTTAAAATAAAGGTGATTCAGGGTTGCTTGCACAACAAGCAACAAATCTGCTCTGACTTGAATACAAGCAAGCAACAAATCTGCATCCTTGACTTGAATACAAAGAATCCGCACAGATAAAGTCCCCCCCCCAAAAATGTGTTCACAATTAAAACACACACAATTAAAACACACACCTCCACCACTGCCACTACTACTGTCACCACCACTGCCACAAGAAACAGCAAGCAGAAAACAAAGGACAGATTCAGATCTGTACATATTTCAGATTTCTGAATAATCAGATATGAAATCTAAAACAGAAAAATTTTAAATATCTGAAGAAATAAAGAAAATGATTAATGAACAAAATGAAAAGGTAATGTAAAAAGAACCAAATCTTCCAGAAATGAAAGACATAATCAATGGGTTAAACAGAAGATTTGACACAAATAAGGAGTGAATTGGTAAATTAGAGAGTTCTGAAAACAAGACTCAGAATGCAGCACAAGCTTAATAAATAAAAGTTTAATAAGCAAGAAATACAGTAAGAAAGTCTAATATTTATCAATAGAAATATTTGAAAGATACCAGATTAGTAGAACAGAAAAGAGCAAATATTAGAAGAATAAATACTAAAAGCAGCTTTGAAAGAAAAAAGACAGCCTAGCCAGGTGTGGTGGCTCACGCCTGTAATCTCAGCACTTTGGAAGGCTGAGGCACGTGGATCATCTGAGGTCAGGAGTTCGAGACAAGCCTGGCCAACATGGTGAAACCCCATCTCTCCTAAAAATACAAAAATTAGCCGGGCCTGGTGGCATGTCCCTGTAGTCTCAGCTACTCAGGAGCCTGAGGCAGGAGAATCCCTTGAATCTGGGAGGCAGAGGCTGCAGTGAGCCGAAATTGCACCATTGCACTCCAGTTTAGGTAACAGAGTGAAACTCCATCTCAAAAAAAAAAAAAAAGACAGCTTAAGTAACAAAAATTAGAGAGCTAACTTCTCCAGAGCAAAAAGAATCCAGAGAGGCCAGGCATGGTGGCTCACACCTGTAATCCCAGCACTTTGGGAGGCCGAGGCAGGTGGATTACCTGAGGTCAGGAGTTCAAGACCAGCCTGACCAATATGATGAACCCTGTCTCTACTAAAAATACAAAAAATTAGCCGGGCGTGGTGGCATGCGCCTGTAATTCCAGCTACATGGGAGGCTGAGACAGAAGAATCACTTGAACCCAGGAGCCAGAGGTTGCAGTGAGTCGAGACCGTGCCATTGCCCTCCAGCATGGACAATAAGAGCGAAACTCCGTTTCAAAAAAAAAAAAAAAAAAAAAATCCAGAAGAATTAAGTCTGCAAAGTACTGACAGAAAAATAATTGTCAACCTAAAACTGCATACTTAAAAGTATTTCATCCTCGTGCAATCACTCACGCCCATAATCCCAACACTTTGCGAGGCTGAGGCAAGAGGACTGCTTGAGCCCAGAGGTTCAAGACCAGCCTGGGCAACACAGTGAGACTCTGTCTCTTTTTTATTTTATTTTATTTTTTGTAGATGGTATTTTATCTTATTTTATTTTATCTTATTTTTTGTAGATGGAGTTTTGCTCTTGCTGCCAAGGCTGGCGTGCAACGGCGTGATCTCGGCTCACTGCAAACCCTGCTTCCTGGGTTCAAGTGATTCTCATGCCTCAGCCTTCTTAGCTGAGATTACAGGTGCCCACCAGCAAGGCTGGCTAATTTTCGTATTTTTAGTGGAGACAAGGTTTCGCCATGTTGGACAGGCTGGTCTCGAACTCCTGACCTCAAGTGATCTGCCCACCTCGGCCTCCCAAAGTGCTGTGATTACAGGTGTGAGCCACTGCACCCAGCCTTCTGTCTCTATTTAAAAACTAAAACAAAGGACTATCTTCCAAAAACAAGAGTGAAATAAAGGCATTTTCAGACAAATATTCTCAAAGAAAAACATGCAGCTTGAGCTAAAGAAAAAGGGCTGGGCGCACGGCTCATGCCTGTAATCCTAGCATTTTGGGAGGCCGAGACGGGTGGATCACACGAGGTCAGGAGTTCGAGACCAGCCTGGCCAACATGGCGAAACGCAGTCTTACTAAAAATACAAAAAACTTAGCCAGGTGTGGTAGTGGGCACATGTAATCCCTGCTACTCGGGCGGCTGAAGCAGGAGACTTGCTGGAACCCAGGAGGCGGAAGTTGCAGTGAGCTGAGCTCGTGCCACTGCACTCCAGCCAGGGCAACAGACTGAGATTCCATCTCGAAAAAAAAAAAAGAAACATTGGTTTTATTTATTTAATAGTACTTCTCAATATTTAATTTGTAGGGTAAAGAAAAAAACCCTAAAATACAATACAAGAAGAGCTTAAAAGTCATAAAAGAGAATGACTGGAAGTAAAACATTCTAAAGTCATAGCACTATTCCATAAATGGGTAAAGATACTCATTAACTTTGGCCTTTCCTATGTTTAGGTATAAAATGTATAATTTTGAAAGTCACCTCTGAAAAAACAGGAAGAGTGAAAAAAATTTAAACGAGTAGAAAGGAAAAACATGTAGAAACAATTATTGATAGGCTGGGCATGGGCGCTCATGCCTGTAACCCCAGCACTTTGGGAGGCTGAGGGGGGGGCAGATCACTTGAGGTCAGGAGTTTGAGACCAGCCTAGCCAACATGGTGAAAACCCATCTCTACTGAAAACATAAAAATTAGCTGGACACGGTGGCGCGCACCTGTAGTCCCAGCTACTCAGGAATCTGAGGCAGGAGAATTGCTTGAACCCAGGAGGCAGAGGTTGCAGTGAGATGAGATTGTGCCACTGCACTCCAGCCTGGGTGACAGTGAGGCTCCATCTCAAAAAAAAAAAAAAAAAAAAAAAAAGAAAGAAAAAAGAAAAAAAAATTGGAAAAGAAACAATTACTAATAAATAATCAAATTCCTCAGGAAGATTTAACAATTTTAAATTTATTTGCACCTAATAACAGCTTCAAAGTCTATAAAACAAAATTTGATTAATTCATCATCATATGGGATATTTCAACTCCTCCTTCTCAATAACTAATCACTCAAAAGACAAATCAATAAGGCTGTAAAAGACTGGAACAATACAATTAACAAACAAGGTTGCTCTCACTCTGCGCCCAAACAGTTGGAGAATACATACTTTTTCAAGCACACATAGAACTTTAAAGAAAACTGACAACAACATACTAGGCCAAGCTAAGTAATTCTTAACAAATATCAAAGAATCAGTATTATACAAACCATATTCTTTGACCAAAAATCAAAAGCAAAAAGTTTACTTGAAAAATACCATGTTCAAAAATTTAAAAGCATACTTCTAAGTAACTCATAAGTGAAATAAATCATAGCAGAAATTAGAAAATGCATAGAAATAATCATCTTTTAAAATACGCCATACCAAAATTTATGCAATGCAGATATAGCAATTCTGAAAGGTATGTTGAAAGCCTCAACAATGTTCATATTTAAAAACTAAAATATGCATCCAATTCAGGTTTTTTTTAAAGAAATGGAAGTACACTTTTCAAAGGCATAATTCAAGAAGTCTAACAACAAAATGTTACACTATGCAAGTTCTCAGGAAACTGGGACGTGATTTTTACAACATGAAATACAATAGTCATTTGTTAACATTAGAAAATTATTAAGTGCTTGCTTAAGGCTTTAACATTCATAAAAAATAAACTATCTTATTTACTACTCTAACTCTAGCAAATAGATCAGAACCTAGCATATAATAAGCATTTAAATATTTGTGAGGTGACTGATACTAAATAATACAAAAATGTAAGTAGTTAAAACCTCAGATTTTTAAAAAGAGCACTTACCTGGTAATAAAATTTTATTTGTCTCACCAAAATGGATAGATTGTGCATTCTAAGTGAGGCATCATTATTGACTTTTTTATTTACTCTCTGACTCTCCAATTTAGGATTACTGTAAGAAATACAAAAATACTTTAAAATTATATAAATACTACTATCAACCTGTATATAATTAAAACTAATCATATAATTTTTTTTATTTAAATAGTGTGCTCATCTGCATTAACAGAGATGGTCCAAAAGGGCAGATTATTACTTTGACATGTATTCCGTGCTTCTAATTAATATAAGTGCAACTGATTTCCCAAAGCAAGAACAAAATTAATTTCAAACCTAAGTTAGATATTGCCTTTCATTGTTATGTTGCCACTCAACATTCCTGGGATGAATAACTTACTATTTCCTTTGAATATATAGTTCCATCAAAATAAATAAATATATTTATTTATTCCAACAAAATAAATCCATTTAAAATACGGGCTAATAATAACCAATAAATGTTATTTCTCCTCACTGGGTAATAGGGATTATATCTGAACAGGCAATGTCCCAGAGAAATTCAAGGTTAAAGTGGATGACACAGGTTAGTACTTTTATCTTCGGTAAAACTGTAGATTCAATGAAAGCAAAGGGCTCAATAATCCTGTGGCAGCAGAAACTGCAGAAGAAAAATAGTCAAGCCAACCATGGTTTAGAATGGGAAATTGTGGCACCTCCACACAAGGATGCAGGAAAGTCAAGAAATTGACACTCATCCAACAGGAAATAGAAACTGAATAGTAACACCTCATTCTTTAATCTCTTCCCTTTTTACACAGTCCATTGCATTCCTAATGCCTTCAGTTCCTTCCCTAAACAGATTAGACCAATGCCAGTCCAATGCCTTCAGTTCCTTCTCTAAACAGACTAGCCTCTATGGTGCTTTATTTCCGTAATTCTCAAACTTTTAGGTCTCAAGACCCCTTTGTAATCTTAATTGATGACTCCAAACAGTTTTTGATGTTGTGGGCTATCTTTAATTAATACTTAATGTGTTAGAAATAAAGACTGAGGTAGGGCACGGTGATTCACGCCTATAATCCCAGCACTATGGGAGGCCCAGGCTGGTGGATCACCTGAGGTCAGGAGTTCAAGACTAGCCTGGCCAACATGGTGAAACCCCATCTCTATTAAAAATACAAAAATTAGCCGGGTGTGGTGGCATGCAACTGTAGTCCCAGCTACTTGGGAGGCTGAGGCAGGAGAATCACTTGAACCCAGGAGGCAGAGGTTGCAGTGGGCCAGGATTGCACCACTGCACTCCAGCCTGGGCTACAGAGCAAGACTCAAAAAAAAAAAAAAAAAAAAAAAAAGAAAAGAAATAAAGACAGAACATTTTAAAGTTATTTATGTATCAACTCACTTTAACAAAATAATAAACCCATTACAGGCTAACAAAAACAAAACAAAAAACTTAGAAAACTGAGTGGTATCGTTTTACTATTTTTGTGTATCTCTTTAATGTGTGGTTTAACTTTCAAAAAACAGATTCTTATCTTTGCTTCTGCATTGAATCCATTGCTTATTATTTTGGTTCAAGTATATTAAGACATTTTACCCTCACATGTAGTTAGAAGTGGGAAGACCCTATGGATCCCAAAAAGGATCCTCCATCCATACTCTGAGAACCACTGCTTCAACTATTTGCTTGCCACCACTCCCAATATCTTGATTCTTTTGTCCTTTGACCACATTCTTAATCCTCAACCTTGGATCAGTTCAACCACTTATGCTGAGATTACTCAAGGGACTAGTTGAGAAAATAATGCAATCAAACTAAGCTATTAATAAAATATGAAGGGGTAGCTATTACAAGAAGGAGGAAGGTGCCCTCTTGCCATAAAAAACTAGAAAACTGGACAAAGTATGAAAAAACTATTTTCAGACTTTGGACAGCAGGTAATGCAAGACTAGGCAGTGAGGTGCTTTCCAGAATGAGGTACAGAAAAATGGGTAGCCCAAGTCTTGTTGAACTTGAGGAGACAAAGCTGGAGTTCATGGATGCAAAACTGACACATTCAGAAAAGAATACCAAAGAGCTCCAAAAATCTGCCTTTAAGATTTTGGCTTTGGCTTCACACACGCGTGGATGTAGTGGCTCATGCCTGTAATCCCAGGACTTCGGGAAGCTAAAATGGGAGGAATGCCTGAGGACAGGTATTCAAGACCAGCCTGGGCAATATGGTGGGAGCCTGTCTTGAAAACAAATCAAAACAAAAAACCAACAAAACTTTGGCTAAATACTAAATTGTGCATGTATAACCTAAAACTCCACAAGGCTAAGCAGAGATCAAATACAAGAAAGCTGTAAGCTAAACAATTCTCCGAGCTCACAATGTAAAGAGAGAAATTTGAGTTCTGACAAGTAGAGTGGAGTAGACTTAATGAACATCCAGAACATACAGCACAGACCGCAGAAGAGTCATGTCTTAGAAGGAGGACTAAATCAGCAGCTGAGTAAAAGCTATTCAAGAACCCCACCCCCAACAAAACAAGTCTTGAAAGGATCATGCTGATTGCAAGTAACTGGACAACCTGCCAAAACAAAGTTTGTCACTCTAAAAGGACAAGGTACAGACACTCCAAAATATAATCATTACAATGTCCAGCATAAAATAAAAAAATTAATAGACACAAAAGATCAGGAAAATGTGATCTATAACCAGGAAAGAAAATGGAAACAGTCAACAGAAACAGACCCAGAAATGAAAAAGATCATGGAAATAACAGACAAGGACTTTAAAAAGCTATTATAAACATACTAAAGGATTTAAAGAAAGACATGAACATTAAGTAGGAAGAAATGTAAAATATGTTTTGAAAAACTCAGATGGGACTTCTAAAGCTGCAAAATACAACTATTTGAAATGAAAAATTCACAGCACGAGTTTAACAACGGATTAGAAACTGTATAGCAAACGATTAGTGAACTTGAAGACATTACAGTAAAAACAATCCAAAGCAGCACGGAGAGAGGGCAGAAAAAGCTGAAAGGAATGAACAGAGACTAAATGATCTATGGGGCAATATTAAACACACATTACTACATAGTCCCATCTTAAGAATCCATTCATGTTTCCCTTCTTGTCCCAATAATGAATGGATGTTCTTTATAGGAATAGATTCAGTTCAGAATCATACTTGGCATTGGTAGTCTGAACTGCAATCTTTAATCTCTTTCAGGCTGGAGGTTTCTCAGCCTTTTGTTGATGTACATGAACTAGACACTTTAGAAGGGTTACAGGCCACATACTTTATAGAATGATTTTCAGTTGGGTTTGTCTGATAAGACTGTGTTGACTGATAATTAAGTTCTGGATATATATCCTTAACAGGAAAAACACAGAAGAGATGCTGTGTTCTTCTCAATGCATCCTATTAATATATGGGCCTGGCTTGTTTCTGTGTTCTCCTTTATGTTTCACTGGTCTACCTATATATTCCCATGTCAACAGCACCACCTTAACAACTGTAGTTATTTACATCTTGATGTGTAGTAGGGCAAGACGCCCTGACTAAATTGTTTTTTTCAAATTTATCTTAACCATTCATGGTCCTTGATGATTTTTAGGATTAGTTTGTCATATTCTGCATAAACAAAAAACAAAACCTAGTAAGATTTTGACTGAAATTGCACTCAATCTACAAATTTATTAAGAATAAACTGACAACTCTACAGCATTGAGTCTTCCCACTGATAAACATGGTGTATCTCTCTACATTCATTCAGGTCTTCTTCAAAACCATTTTATAATCTTCTCCAGGAAGGCCTTTTATTAGATTTATTCCTAGAGGCTTAGAGTTTTTGCCATTAAAGTTAATGTAATATTTTAAAAATGTATTTGCTGATAGGTTAATGCTGATATGGGAATGCTATCATTTTTTGTTTATTGTTCTTATCTTTAGCAACCATGTTAACCTTTCTTATTCTAATAGGTTGTCTACTGGTGCTCTTGAAGGTCCTCTTGAATTTAATTTGTAGCTTTTCCATACTGATAATTATGCCAACACCATTTACTAACGAGCTTACATTTCTCACTGATCTCAGATTCCCACATTAAGTGTAGGTCTACTTTTGGAGTCTATTCTGTCCCACTAAGCCATTTGTCTATTTCTGTGTCATTAAAACCTTGTTTTACTATAGCTTATTACTATAGCTTTATTTTGATCTCAATTCTGCTAAGACAAGCCCCTTTCCTTTGTTGTTTTTTCTATACCATCTTCATTAATCGAACATAGTGATCTTTTCTATCATTTTAGGATATTTATGAAGTTCTACGAAAAACCTTGTAGGGATTTACTGACATTAGTAATATTAATTCGATTAAAAACTGGCATTTCATTTCCATCAGTAAAATTTTAAAATCTCCCCACAGAACTCTTACATATTTAAGTTTTTTTTTTCTTACTTGGGTAAGAAAGTTTTTCTTGCTTTGTGAAATGGATTTTTTTTTTCTCTTACATTGTCTATTGGCGCTATTGTATAACAGGAATACAGTGTTTTGATTTTGTGGGGGTTTTTTTTGTTTGTTTTTTTGTGTGTGTGACAGAGTCCCAGTCTGCCAGGCTGGAGAGTACAGTGGCATGATCTCAGCTCACTGCAACCTCTGCCTCCAGGGTTCAGGTGATTCTCGTATCTCAGCCTACCGAGTAGCTGGGACTACAGGCATGTGCCACCACGCCTGGTTAATTTTTTTTATATTTTTAGTAGTGATGGGGTTTCACTATATTGGCCAGAGTTTTATCTCGGCCTCTTGACCTCAAGTGATCCACCTACCTCAGCCTCCCAAAGTGCTGGGTTACAGGCATAAGCCACCATGCCCAGCCAAAACTATAGAGTTTTTGAACGGTGAATTTCTAATTAACCACCTTTCAAAACTTAGTTTACTTGGTTCATGTTCTTGGGTTTTCTAGGTTAAAAAAAAATCACACCATCAGTAAAGGACACCTTTTCAATCTTGGATTACATTTCTATTTCTTTACTTGCTGCATTAACAAATAGACATGGAGACAACAGATATCCTTCTCTTGTTCTCTAATAGAACTGCATTTAATGTTTCATCATTAATGCATGATGTTTGCAGTAATTTTCTGATAGATACCATCTATCAGGCATTCCCTTCCATTTCTATTCAACGTCTGAATGGGTGCTGAACTTTATCCAGTATTATTTATTTCTTATTTTTTTAATTTTTTTGAAGACAGTCTCCCTCTGTTGCCCAGGCTGAGGTGCAATGCTATGATCATAGCTCACTGCAGCCTTTAACTTGTGAGCTCAAGAAATCCTTCTCAGTCTCTCGAGTAGTTGGAACTACAGATGTGCACTACCACACCCAGCTAACTTTAAAAAAAAAAAAGTTCTCATTGTTCAATTCCCACCTGTGAGTGAGAACACGCGGTGTTTGGTTTTTTGTCCTTGCGATAGTTTGCTGAGAATGATGGTTTCCAGCTTCACCCATGTCCCTACAAAGGACATGAACTCATCATTTTTATGGCTGCATAGTATTCCATGGTGTATATGTGCCACATTTTCTTAATCCAGTCTATCATTGTTGGACATTTGGGTTGGTTCCAAGTCTTTGCTATTGTGAATAGTGCCACAATAAACATATGTGTGCATGTGTCTTTATAGCAGCATGATTTATAATCCTTTGGGTATACACCCAGTAATGGGATGGCTGGGTCAAATGGTATTTCTAGTTGTAGATCCCTGAGGAATCGCCACACCGACTTCCACATGGTTGAACTAGTTTACAGTCCCACCAACAGTGTAAAAGTGTTCCTATTTCTCCACATCCTCTCTAGCACTTACTGTTTCTTGACTTTGAGAACACATGGACACAGGAAGGGGAACATCACACCAGGGACTGTTGTGGGGTGGGGGGAGGGGGGAGGGATAGCATTAGGAGATATACCTAATGCTAAATGACGAGTTAATGGGTGCAGCACACCAACATGGCACATGTATACATATGTAACAAACCTGCACGTTGTGTGCACATGTATCCTAAAACTTAAAGTATAATAATAATAAAAAAAAAGAAAAAAAATGTTTTGGTTTTTTTTTTTTGAGATGGAGTCTCACTCTGTTGCCCAGGCTGGAGTGCAACGGCACAACCTCCACTCACTGCAACCTCCACCTTCCGGGTTCAAGTGATTCTCCTGCCTTAGCCTCCCGAGTAGCTGGGATTACAGGTGTATGCCACCACAACTGGCTGATTTTTGTATTTTTAGTAGAGATGGGGTTTCACCATGTTGGCCAGGCTGGTCTCAAAACTCCTGACCTCAAGTGATCTGCCCGCCTCAGCCTCCCAAAGTGCTGGGATCACAGGTGTGAGCCACTGTGCCCTGCCTAAAAAATGTTTTATAGATGAGATCTCTCACTATGTTGCTCAGGCTTGCCTCAAACTCCTGACCTCAAGTGATCCTCCTGCCTCAGCCTTCTAGCTAGCAAGGATTTCAGGCACAAGCCACAGCACACCTGGCATATCCAATTTTTCCTACATCTACTCCCATCTGATCCTTCTCCATTAATATGTTAATACAGTGAGTTGGCCGGGCGCGGTGGCTCACGCTTGTAATCCCAGCACTTTGGGAGGCCGAGGCGGGCGGATCCCGAGGTCAGGAGATCGAGACCACGGTGAAACCCCGTCTCTACTAAAAATACAAAAAATTAGCCGGGCGTGGTGGCGGGCGCCTGTAGTCCCAGCTACTCGGAGAGGCTGAGGCAGGAGAATGGCGTGAACCCGGGAGGCGGAGCTTGCAGTGAGCCGAGATCGCGCCACTGCACTCCAGCCTGGGCGACAGAGCGAGACTCCGTCTCAAAAAAAAAAAAAAAAAAAAAAAATGCAGTGAGTTACACTGTTACATCATCCTCAAAGTCTTAGACTATATACTCTCTCAGCTCCACTCTATGGTATAACCATTCCCTTTTATTGGTATATAACTCTGTCACAGGTCTTCCAATACTTGGTCTTTTTAACTCCCACTTTCTCACTAGATTCTAAGTTCCTTGACAAGAGGGACCATATCTTCTTATTTCTAAAAATTAGCATATTTGCTAACACAAATATTGTCTGAATAAATAAAAATAAGAATAAACAAAGACTAAGCAGAGTGTTTTTTAAACTATTGCTTTCTATTGAAAGTTATGAGCTGACAACCTCTAAGCTAACAACTCAGGTGGCAGCCTGGAATAGGTACTCTCATTAAGGTGTGTCTCAAAAATCAGTTGAATAACAGAGTCCTAAACTACAATTTGAGATCTGCAGAACAAGGAAGACTATGAGTAAGGCAAGCTAAATCTGACCTGTGACTGATTTATGCTTATTGCAAGAAAATAGTGAAAAACTCAGAACAGCCCAAGGCAAATGAGAGTTTAAATGGAAAAGTGAGTCTCTCAAGTAAAAGCATCAACTAGAACTAGTTACTTATAAAAACAAGGAGACTACATTGTAGAAGTCAGATCACGTGTCATGGCAAACAAAGACAAACAGCAGCATGGTCAAGAAGTCATGGTAAAACTGAAGGAAAAACCCTCCCTTATTTAGGCAATCAATTCTGGTATCTTTTTTTTTTTTTCTTCCTTTTTCTTGTCTGGTATCTTTTTTAGTCAGTAAGTTAAACAAATACTCACTGAGTACCTACTGTACTGGCCACATAATGGATAAAAGCTTGGACTAGTCAAGCTATCAATGTGGAGAAAAGTGTACTTGTAATTGGGAGACCAGAGTAAGAACAAAACCAGTAACAAAAATTTTAGGTCTATTTACAGTTATATAAATTTCATTTGCAAACATTTTCAGTAAATACCTTTCCTCTCTACCCTTCTTCTACCTTTTATTTCTATTTTCTTTATTCTACATTTGAATCCCTTACATACCTCTCATCTATGACTGTCTCCTATTCACACACTGACTACATTTAGACCTTGAAACACTGTAGAGATACCTGGTTTCACCATAAATCAGAAAACCAAAGTTCAAACTAGTAATCTGCCTAGGATCCTAGAGCTCTTTTACTCTCTTTTAGTTTTTCCTTTTATAGGATCATTCAAGAAAACAAAGAAAAGTTTGACTTTAAAAAAAAGGTTTCAGCTGGGTACAGTGGCTCACGCCTGTAATCCCAGCACTTTCGGAGGCTGAGGCGGGTGGATCACGAGGTCAGGAGATCGAGACCATCCTAGCTAACAAGGTGAAACACCATCTCTACTAAAAGTACAAAAAATTAGCCGGGCGTGGTGGCAGGCGCCTGTAGTCCTAGCTACTCGGGAGGCTGAGGCAGGAGAATGGCATGAACCCGGGAGGTGGAGCCTGCAGTGAGCTGAGATCACGCCACTGCACTCCAGCCTGGGCAACAGAGCGAGACTCCGTCTCAAAAAAAAAAAAAAAAAAAAGGTTTCAGCAATGTTTTTTCTAAAACCCGAGTGTACATCATATATCACTGTTTTACTGTATTGTTTAAGTATATTCCCAATTCCGTTTTCACATGAGTAATCAAACTAAAGATCATTAACTTCCTTCCCTCCTCCAGTTCACTGTGGTGATATTTTATTATAAACCTGGATATTTAAATCTAATAATAGGTACTTGAGAAAAAAAAATTTTTTTTGAGATGGAGTCTCGTTCTGTTGCCCAGGCTGGAGCATTTTGGCATGATCTCGGCTCAATGCAACCCCTGCCTCCTGGGTTCATGCAATTCTTCTGCCTCAGCCTCCCAAGTAGCTGGGTCTACAGGCACCCACCACCACACCTGACTAATTTTTGTATTTTTAGGAGAGACGGGGTTTCACCATGTAGACCAGGCTGGTCTCGAAGTCCTGGCCTCAAGTGATCCTCCCACTTTGGCCTCCCAAAGTGCTGGGATAACAAGCGTAAGCCACCACGCCCAACCGAAGAAAAATTTAATATTATAACTAAAAATATATATAAATTTAAAAACTGTATTATTTGTAGTACAAGCTCATTATTACATGACAATATGCAATTTGGATTATACTAATTTGGATTATCCAAATACATAATTTGGATTATATTATACTTTGGATGCATAATATTCTAATGAACGCATGGTAATATCATTCCTTTAATAAATTTTATAATGTAAATGCTATCTTTGTCCCTGACAGAGTTGTTATCAAGTTTCTGTTTCCTTTAAAGTGATTTTTTTTCAAAAAAAGTGTTAATGCTTCTTAAATTTTTTGTCCAATATTCCTCACATGATATCTTGAAATGTATTCAGTTGTCAGGAAATTCTACAGTCTCTGCATACAGCTCTTTCAAGAATTAGTAAGTTTTCAGAATTTAGAATTTTGGTTTAATCAAAATCTTTTAAGAATTTTTTGTACAAAAAATTGATGTTTTATATTGTTTTTTCAGACTTCACGAAAGACTGCTTTTAACAATTAAAATAATTCTGGGTATAAAAGAAAGGAATTACATAGTTATATACTAATGATATCAGATGAAATTTTAGAAATCTGAAGAAGAATGAAAAATAAAATTTAAATATTTGAGAGAAAAGTACTTCAACACCTAAAATTAGCCTCACAATCAAAAGGGATCTTAAAGATAGGTGAATGAAAATGTTTTATATCCCTTCATAAAACTGTGCTGCTTTGTGTCTAAAAATCTATGAAATGAGTACGTGGGCTGTGAAGGGATTTCTATGCTCTGATTTGACTCTAGGAAAGCCAATAGAATAGTGGAGTTCTTGAAAAGGCTAATACCTAAGCACTCCAAGCCTCTATCTGTAACTTCTATTCTACACTGTACCTACTCGAGAGTTATTTTAGTATGAAAACAGAACTGAAAAGTTCCTATTTCTTTATAATCATCAGATATTATATCATAGTCTATTATTATAAACTATCTGTACTTAGAGCCCAGGATAACCATTAAGCACTCTCGGCATGGATCTAGAAAGCAATAAACTTCCCATTATAAGGCTTGAGTTTCCCATTTGATGCATGCCCAATTTGAGCAAGGGTCATACTGACATATGTTAGGATCACGGAAAACAGGCCCTTTCACCCTAAGGATGTGATCTCTTTATGTGAGAGGGACTGCCCTCAGGTGAAACTACCAGAAAAGTCCTAAGCTCCTGGGCTGGCAACGATGGCTCACGCCTGTAATCACAGCACTTTGGAAGGCCAAAGCAAGAGGACTGTGTAAACCCAGGAGTTCAAGACTACCCTGGGCAACACAGTGAAACCTCATCTCCACAAAAAAATTTAAAAATGAGGCAGGAAGATTGCTTGAGCCCAGGAGTTCGAGGCTGCAGTAGACTGTGATTATACATCGCAGTTCCACCTGGGTGACAGAGCAAGACCACGCCTAACAAAAAACAAAAAAAAAAAAAAGAAAGAAAGAAAGAAAGAAAAGTCCTAAGCTCCACCTCCATGAAAAATGGTTGAATCTTTAAGGGTAATTTATAGAAAATTATGCAAATCAAGAGAATTAGTAGCTTCAGGAAAAATAATACCTGGTTTTGCAGTAAATATTATATAGTTATAACAATGTAAATACTGATGACTGATTTAACTAAACCTGTGATAACTATATTAGAAAGATAGGGTAAGAAGAAATACAGGAGCATAAAAAAGATAAAATCTTATCTACCACTATCAGGAAGTCAATAGATAATGTCTAAAAAGAATAAATCAAAAAATACCAGAATAGACATATTATCCCTATATATGGGCTAAATAACAGAAGAAATTGCTTTAAAAAAAGTTTAAAAAGTTGTCACTCTGGGCCGGGCATGGCGGCTCATGCCTGGGAGGCCAAGGTGGGTGGATCATGAGGTCAGGAGTTCAAGACCAGCCTGGCCAAGATGGTGAAACCCCGTCTCTACTAAAAATTAAAAAAAAAAATTAGCTGGGCGTGGTGGTGGGTGCCTGTAATCCCAGTTATTCAGGAGGCTGAGGCAGAGGATTGCTTGAGCCGGGAGGCGGAGGTTGCAGTGAGCCGAGGATCGCGCCACTGTACTCCAGCCTGGGCGACAGAATGAGACTCTGTCTCAAAAACAAAAAAACAAAAAACAAACAAACAAAAAAAAAGGTGGCACTCTAGAGAACTGAACTGAGATATGAGGAGAAATACAGCAGAGAATTTTTGTTTGTCACCGTGAACCTTTTGGTATTAATTTTTTAAGCACGTAAAACATTTTTTAAGGACTTTTTGTTGTTTCATGAAACCTATTTCATTTACTTGAGGGAAAAATATTAATAATTGTGTTGGATTGTTACTTAGCTGAAGCACATTTAATAAAGCTATCTCTGCATAGAATTCGAAGTCAGGAATTCAGAGTCATAAGACATTTGTGAGACTAAGCATAAACCATAAGAAAAGAAAACAGTACCAAAAATTTCTGCCATAAAAAGAATGCATCGTATATAAAGACAGAAAAAACACTAATTCCTGTGTGTGTGTGTTTTTATCAGCTTCCTCAGGTTGAATCCTGTATTCTAATACTTTTAATATAATAAAAATCACAATACAGTAATTTAAACAAACAGTATGGTATGACTCCAGAATGCTCTAAAAAGGCATGTAGTCTATTAAGTATGACTCACAGAATTCTCTAAAGAGAAAATGCAGTCTATTAAATATTCCAAATATTGCCTTTCATTTTAATACTTAAAATGCAAAACAAAAATTAATTCAGAATAAATCATCACAATTAATAAAGTTTTTATCAGGCTCTTTTTGAAAGCATACTATACCATTTTTTTCTAAAGAACGTATCTTTGGAAAGGCCGTTTTCTAAAATAAAAGATGAGCAACTGAACAATATACATGTGGCATGTCAAATGTGAGCAAGTACCTTTCCAATCACACACAGCTATTTCTAAGGCAACACAATTTCAACTCAACCATCTTCTTTATAAGATGAAAAGTAAAAAAATGCTTTAGTGACAAATAGTCTAGCAATATGGCTCAAATCTGTCCAACCAGGAGTTAAATGCAACATGGCAGTAAAAGAGGGCCTCAAGCACTTTCATATTTATAAATGACCTACTTATGACAAGTTGCGTTAATTTCAATTAAAATAATAAATGGACAGTATTATTATCAACCATTGTATATAAAAATTTGTAAATCAGGAAAAAAGATGAAGTTAAAGTTAGCAATTTTGCAACACTAATACTCTGAGATTTGGTCCTTGTATGATCAAGGATTATAACTTTACTTATTCATTAACTAATATATATAAGAAACAGAAATCTGATAGCTTTAATGGCTCTATGCTCTTCTCCTCCAGAATGTAAACCTGTTGTATGTCCTCTTGGACCATCTGTTCTGTGTTGGTGCTTAACTGATGGTGGTTTTTGATCATGGCACTGTAATTTAAAACTATGGCTGTAGTGTGGTCTTTTAATAAATTTTTGAGATAATTTACATAATAACATAACTATGTAATATTTGCATGTCACTATGATACATCTGAAATAACTAATTTATGTATCTAACTTTAAATGTGCATAAACCAGAATGTTTGCTTTATGAAAAATAATTAACTGGGTAAACAGCACCACCATTAAGTGTTATCCAAGTATCTAAGTAGTAAGGTATTTCAGGAAAATTAATGGCTTTTTTATTTTACAACACTGGTCTGAGGGTACATCGCACAAAATTAGTGGTTTTAAGGGAAAAAATGTATTGGCTAGGGAAGGTGGCTCATACCCATAATCCCAGCACTTTGGGAGGCTGAGGCCAGAGAATTGCTTCAGGCCAGGAGTTTGAGACCAGCCTGTACAACATAGCAAGACTCCTTGTCTACAAAAAAAAATTTTAATTAGCTGGGGACAGTGGTGTGTGCCTGTAGTCCTAGCTACGCAGGAAGCTAAGGCAGGAGGATCACTTGAGGCCAGGAGTCAGAAGCTTCAGTGAACTATGATCTCACCACTGCATTCCAGCCTGGATGACAGAGCAAGACTCTGTCTCCAAAAAAAAAATATGTATATATATATATATATTCCTTCAACTTAATTTCTCCACCCCCATAAATTCAATTACTTTGCATGACAGCCAACACTAAATCTAATATTAATATAAGCTTTTACCTATCTACGGAATATTTTCACATATATTAACTATGTTGATCTTCACATTGACTCAACAGTCATTCTTGGAGAGGTACATGACATATAATTACCATACAGAGATACAGACACAGCCTTTCATGTTTTTGTTCTCATAATTTTGGACACATTAAGTTACCTTTTCAAAAGTTGGAAAATCTATGACATTTTCTAGTTAGCCCAAGATTAAGCTAGCAGTAAGGCATGATATTCACTGATTTAACAAACAGAAATAATGCTTTAATTTAAAAACTGCAAATGGACACAAAAATAATTAAAATCCAGTACTATACATATACTCTACTTTGGTTTCATCTAAACTTAATAAAATGGCTGAACCCACCCTTTATTTCTTAGAATAAGTCAACTTAGCCCTTCAAATATTAAATTAGCAGTTTTTTAACTTTTGGTCTCAGAATCCCTTTTTACTCTTTAAAATTATTGCAGACTCCCAAAGAGCTTTTGTTCAAGTGGGTTATATCTATCTATACCTGCTATATTAAAATTTAAAATAAAGAATTTTTAAAAATATTAATTCGGCCGGGCGTGGTGGTTCATGCCTATAATCCCAGCACTTTGGGAGGCCGAGGCGGGTGGATCACGAGGTCAGGAGATCGAGACCATCCTGGCTAACACGGTGAAACCCCGTCTCTACTAAAAATACAAAAAATTAGCCGGGCGAGGTGGCGGGTGCCTGCAGTCCCAGCTACGGGGGAGGCTGAGACAGGAGAATGGCGTGAACCCCGGGGTGCGGAGCCTGCAGTGAGCCGAGATCGCGCCACTGCATCCCAGCCTGGGCGACAGCAAGACTCCGTCTCAAAAAAAAAAAAAAAAAAAAAAAACCAAACAAAAAAAACCCAAAAATATTAATTCACCTAAACATAACAGTGTTTGTTAACATAAAGAACATTTTATAACTTTTCAAAACATAACATTTTAGTGGGAAATAACATTCTTTCACTTCTTTGCAAATCTCAGTGTTTGGCTTAACAGACTACAGCTGTTTTCTTAAACCTGCTTCTGCATTCAGTGCGTTGTGATACATTGTTTTGCTTTAAGTATAAGAAATATGACTGCACATAAGCATGTAATTGGAAAAAGGAAAATTATTTGATTGGCATATTCATACAATTATTGATATTCTTCTCTGATATTACCAAAAATTCAGTAAGATTTATTTCTTAAAGGCTAAGTGCAATGTGGAATCTGAAACTCTTATCAATGAACTTTTCTTTCTCTGTTTTACATTAAAATCCATTGGTCTATCTGGGACGTTCAATGGATCTTTTAACTATGTATGCATAACTTCTTAACATCGTGCATTGGTCATTTAGAAATTATTGGTTCTCTGAATTATACAGATCTTCCAAATGTCGGCACATTTTACTACTATAAAAAAAAAACAAAATGGCCAGGCACAGTGGCTCACGCTTGTAATCCCAGCACTTTGGGAGGTCGAGGCAGGCAGATCATGAGGTCAAGAGATCGAGACCATCCTGGCTAACACAGTGAAACCCTGCCTCTACTAAAAATACAAAAAATTAGCCAGGCGTGGTGGCGGGCACCTGTAGTCCCAGCTACTTGGGAGGCTGAGGCAGGAGAATGGCGTGAACCCAGGAGGTGGAGCTTGCAGTGAGCCAAGATCGCACCACTGCACTCCAGCCTGGGCGACAGAGCGAGACTCCATCTCAAAAAAAAAAAAAAAAAAAAACCACATTCATTAATATCACCTCCAATCTCATCAGAAAAGTCTTTAAATATTGAGTAGCTGTCAAGCCCATGTTTTCTATAAATCAAATTTCATCACTGACAACAAATACAATCAGTTGTTTTCCCTGAAGTGACAGGCTCACTTTATTCATTTCTGAGGAACTGTCTGCCCAGTACTCAAGTATTAACAACCAGTTTGTCTGTCATTCTTTCAAGTAAAAATGGTGTTCCAAAAAACAGGGACTACTTCAACCTTACAACTCAAAAATCATGAGTACTTTTTCTTGAGATAATCATCGCACTTTGTTATGCAAGAACATTATATATGGTTCCCATTTTGCCCACAGAATGTTAAAAAGATTCAAGGGTCAAGACCCAACAAAATAACTCTTATTGCTTCATCAAGGACATTTTTAAGTGAAACTGGGTTTATTTATATATATCTTACAAGTTTATAATGAGAAGAATACAATGATTGCCCATATAATTTGGTACAATTCCTTGATTCATACTAAAATGTCAGCAGTTTTACTTACCTCTGCTTTTGCATCATCAGTGCTTTAGCAACATAGGCAGAAAAAGGCAAAGGACATCTTAGTATTATTATGAAAATAATTCTGACCTGACAGGCAACTTTGAAGGAATCTCTGTGCTAGCAGGGGTCTGATCTCATTTGAGAACGACTGTATTAGGCAAATCAATTCCTGTTCTTGGTACAGAGACCTGGGGACTTAATATTATGCTAATCTAGAACATTCACTTACATGGTTGCCAACCTTATGACCAGTAACTGAAACAAAAGAAGATTGTTTAATAGATTCAATGGACAGCACTGATCTGTGATGGAACATTTTACCCATTGTCACTAAGCCTTAAGATTGGGTCACAGAAGTTGGTTTTAATTTGTTTTAATCAGTATTCTAGAGCAGTAATTGCCCCAGATCTACTTAGGCCTAGAGACTCAAGAAATTCCAAAGTGAGGTGATATACAGTCAGGTATTTCCCTTGACCAGCGACAGACTTACCTACTATGGCTTTCACTCCCATACTATCAATTCAGTATAGTAAGGCTTCTTAATCTGTACTCCCCTCCTAAGGTAATTTAAATAGTTCACTTGATTAATTATGGGTGACAAGTATCACTTTCATTTTTGAGATGAAAGCCCTTTAAAATGAGAAAAAAATCCCAAAGAACAATCTCTTCTAATTAATGAATTAAATTTAGTCATAGAAACTTACCTTAAGTAAGCAGTTTTTAAATTTGGTAAGAAAATTGTTTTTCCAATCATCAATTTCTCTAATTTTTTAAAAAGTCCCCATACAGGACAACTCTAAGTATATGAATTTCTATTAGTGAGAGTAGAATAAGATTACCACAATATTGGTTTGTCTTTTTCAGTGTACCAGAAAAGTGCTCCAAAAGGCTCAATGCTAACTCCATTATAAACCCACCAATTAAAGGCAAAATAATAGATACCTATTACAAAAGCACTAAGAAAAACAAAAATTAAATTAGAAATATAATAAAAAGTAAAATAGAAGACAAAAAATAGCCACACATACATTCGAGATGCGATGAACCAAGTTAGAGGAAAGGTACACATACAGAAAGGTAAGGAATTATTAATAGACAAGTTAACAAAACTTTCAGTCATGATCTACAAATGGTCCATGAGAAAGAAACTATTTTGGGGACCTCCAATTTAGCAAAATAGTTGTTTTTTCGAGACAGAGTTTCACTCTGTCGGCCAGGCTGGAGTGCAGTGGCACAATCTCAGCTCACTGCAACCTCTGCCTCCCGGGCTCAAGCAATTCTCTTGCCTCAGCCTCCCCCGAGTAGCTAGGGTTACAGGCATATGCCACCACGCCCAGCTAATTTTTGTATTTTTAGTAGAGATGGGGTTTCAACATGTTGGCAGGTCTGGTCTCAAACTGACCTCAGGTAATCCGCCCGCCTCGGCCTCCCAAAGTTCTGGGATTACAGGCATGAGTCACTGCGCCCAGCCGCAAAATAGTATTTTAGGAGTATTTAGGAGGGCCTAAAATACCCTCCTCTCCTCACAGATAGCTATTCAAGTCCAGTCACCTTTCAAGGTTTAAATCAAATCTAACTTCCTACACAGATAGGTTTCCCTGACTAACCATACCTTCAAAGGCCAAACCTAACTTCTAGACATCAGGGCTCCCTAATTTATTCCAGTTCACAAGCCCACACAACTCACTCTCTCAGCACACTCTCTCTCTCTCTCTCAAAAGAAACATGAAACCCATACAGATTAATGAAAGAAAAGAAAAAAAAAAGCAACCTAATAACCAGAGATTTGTTTTCAAATACCTGCTTGGGATCATTCACTATTAACGACAGGTTTGTCTTAGTCAGTATACACATTCAGTACTATGCTTCAGGGTCCCCAACCCCTGGGCCCAGGACTAGTACAGGTACGTGGCCTGTTAGGAACCAGTCTGCACGGCAGGAGGTGAGCGGTGGGGAGGTGAGCGGTGGGCAGGCCAGCATTACCATCTGAGCTCCGTCTCCTGTCAGACTGGTGGCAGCATTAGATTTTCTTAGGAGCACGAACCCTATTGTGAACTGCCATACGAGGGATCTAAGTTGCCCACTCCTTATGAGAATCTAATGCCCCCCGCCCTGGTCCATGGAAAAAATTGTCCTCCATGAAAATGATCCCTACTGCCAAAAAGGTTGGGGGCTGCTGCTATACTTAATACTTAAGTTTAAAAAAAAAAAAAGATACAGGCCAGGTGCGGTGGCTCACGCCTATAGTCCCAGCACTTTGGGAGGCTAAGGCGGCTGGATCACGAGGTCAGGAGATCGAGACCATCCTGGCTAACAGGGTGAAACCCCATCTCTACTAAAAATACAAAAAATTAGCCAGGTGTGGTGGCACGCGCTGTAGTCCCAGCGACTCAGGATGCTAAGGCAGGAGAATTGCTTGAATCCGGGAGGTGGAGGTTGCAGTGAGCCAAGATCGGGCCACTGCACTCCAGTAGCCTGGGCAACACAGTGAGACTCTGTCTTGAAAAAAAAAAAAATACAAATTCTGAATCATTACATGTACATTCTATTTACAAAGGTGGAAATATAGTCTAATTCATTTGCAAAGATATGAAATAAGGATTCGGGAAAAATTAAGTTAACCTTCAAATATGAGAAAACTCACCCCATTTTCCCTAATTATTCAAGTTAACTGGGATATTACTATAGTTCACCCTTTTAAACCAGTCTTGGTAAAAATGGATTGGGGGTTTTGTCTTTCCATTGATATTTCCCTGTAAATTCTCATCCTCCACTACTTTGTAATAGTCAGATCTTAATCAAGGACTAGTGTCCGGGCATGGTGGCTTACACCTGTAATCCCAGCACTTGGGAGGTTGGGGCAGGCTGATCACTTGAGGTGAAGAGTTTGAGAGCAGCCTGGCCAACATGGAAAAACCCCGTCTCTACTGAAAATACCAAAAAATAATTAGCCGGGTGTGGTGGTACACAACTGTAATCCCACTACTCGTGAGGCTTAGGCATGAGAATCTCTTGATCCCAGGAGGCAGAGGCTGCAGTGAGCTGTGATCACACCACTGCACTCCAACTTGGGTGACACAGCGAGACCCAGTCTCAAATAAAAAAAAAAAAAAATCAAAGACTAGTATCCAACATCTAAAACTAAACCAACTTCCGTGGTCCTTCACCACCCAGGGAAAGGAGACATTAATAGTTATGTTATCGATGATAATGTGAAGTTCAACTTTTTTTCTAGCCTTCATTAGAAAAATCAGTCACATTAAGAATACAAGCCAGGCACAGTGGCTAATGCCTATAAACCCAGGACTCTGGGAGACCAAGGCGGGATGACTGCTTGAGCCCAGGAGTTCAAGACCAGCCTGGGAAACAAAGTAAGACGCCATCTCTACAAAAAAAAATTTTAATTAGCCAGGCATGGTGACACACACCTATAGTCCCAGCTATTCAGGAAGCTGAGGTGGGAGGATCACCTGAGACTGGGAGGTCAAGGATGCAGTGAGCTGTGATCATGCCACTGCATTCCAGCCTGGGCAACAGAGCAAGACCCTGTCTCAAGAAAAAAAAAAGAAGAATACACTGTCTAAAAATTTTCCATGAAGGACTACTGAGATAACTCACAAAGTTTGATTTTTAACATAAGGATTACGTTAATATAAAAAGTTATGGGCTGGGCATGGTGCCTCATGCCTGTAATCCCAGCACTTTGGGACGCTGAGGCAGGTGCATCACTTGATGTCAGGAGTTCGAGACCAGCCTGGCCAACATGGTGAAATCCCGTCTCTACTAAAAATACAAAAAATTAGGCGGGCATGGTGGTGGGTGCCTATAATCCCAGCTACTTGGGAGGCTGACACAGGAGAATGGCTTGAACCCGGGAGGCAGAGGTTGCAGTGAGCTGAGATCGCATCACTGCACTCCAGCCTGGGTGACAGATCAAGACTCTGTCTCAAACAATAAGTAAATAAAATAAAATAAAATGTTATAAACAATTACCTTGTTTTTCCTTCCCCACTATTACATTATTTCTTAATTTATTTATTGCCCAGCTTTCTAGTTTAATTTTTTTTTTTTTTTTTGAGACAGTCTTGCTCTGTCTTCCAGGCTGTAGTGCAGTGGCATGATCTCAGCTCACTGCAGCCTCCACCTCCCAGGTTCAAGCAATTCTCCTGCCTCAGCCTCCCGAGTAGCTGGGATTACAGGCACCCACCACTATGCCCAGCTAACTTTTGTATTTTTAGTAGAGATGGGGTTTCACCATGTTGGCCTGGCTGGTCTCGAACTCCTGACCTCAAGTAATCCGCCTGCCTCGGCCTCCCAAAGTGCTGGGATTACAGGTGTGAGCCACGCGCCTGGCCCCACCTTTCTACTTTAATTCAAAATACTAACTTCTACCTCTAGTGTTAAATCAAGAGATCATAGTTTCATTGAAAAAATAAGGAAGAAAGTTCCTTCTCAACTTTACGTATCTTCATTTTGTTCTATTTTATCCACCCATTAGTATTGTCTAATCTTGGTCCTAATAACTATTCAGAATTGCAACCTCCAAAATCTCAAATTCTGAAAATCTACTCTGACCTTGATCTCCTATCTTTTCACCCTCTCTCATGCCCTCACTTCTAACCTACTCTTCCTTCATTCTTATTACAATCTCAGAGGCGTTTGAACCACAGCAACTCCATTTTGAATAGGGGCTAGGTAAAATAAAGCTAAGACTTGCTGGGCTTCATTCCCAGACAGTTAGGCATTCTAAGTCACAGGCTGAGATAGGAGGTTGGCACAAGATACAGGTCATAAAGACCCCGCTGACAAAACAGGTTGCAGTAAACAAACTCGCCAGAACCCACCAAAACCAAGATGCTGACAAGAGTGTCCTCTGGTCGTCCTCACTGCTACACTTCTACCAGTGCCATGACAGTTTACAAATGCCATGGCAATGGCAGGAAGTTACCCTATATGGTCTAAAAAGGGGAGGCATGAATAATCTACCCCTTGTTTGGCATATCATCAAGAAATAACCACAAAAAGGGGCAATCAGCAGCCCTCATGGCTGCTCTGCCTGTGGAGTAGTCATACTTATATTCCTCTACTTTCTTAATAAACTTGCTTTCACTTTATAGACTCGCCCTAAATTCTTTCTTGCCCAAGATCCAAGAACCCTCTCTTGGGGTCTGGATTGGGACCCCTTTCCAGTAACGAAAGCTTTATAAGCTTCCTCCTGATATTTGCTTTCTTCCTCACTTTAATGCTCACACATTATTATTCAACTATTCAGCTAAGAATCTCTAGTATGTTTTTTCTCTCATCCCACGTCTGTTTATTCAGAATTTCCAATTCTGAATAAATTCCACAGGTATATTCGTCAGTTTCTGAGCAGCTAAGCATTACTGGTTACTCAACCATACTCACTGGCTCAACTACAAATGTGTGGTTTCAAATCTCAAATAAGCCATCAACCCTGCATGACAATACTTGTATTCATCTTTAACTGACACTCTTTGTGATTTCCTCTTAGCAGCCTTGTAAAATGTTTCCACTTTTCTCAAACCTCCTAATTCCTCCACCGTTATTTACATCTTCATGCCTCTTTTTCATGCTATTTTCTTTGCTTAAAATGTCCTTCCTTCCACTCTCCCACTGCTTATAACTCCTGTTCACTCGGATTTCTCCTACGGAGCTCTCATGTCCAGCTCAAACATCATCTCCTCCAAGAAGCCTTTCCTCCATGTAAATCATCACTTCCCTTTCTGTGCGAACACTGTCTCAAGAACGTAATTCCTTACCATGGCATAGATACCACATTGCAATTTGTTTACATGCACCTCCCCCTAATCGTGGGCAAAGCATCCTATTCCTAGCATCTAGCAGTTTGTTACACAGTAAGCACTTAGAAACTATTCCCATATTAATTGATCTTTGAATGAACTAGCCCTTCATCCCTCTCAATGAGTACTACACTTAGATCCTGACGAGAGAGCTCTGCCCTGAGTCCCACTCCAGACCTCCTTGGCCCACATGCTTCCACTGGGAGAGGAGTCCATGTAAACAGGGGGATGTGCCTATATACCTCACTTTTTTTTTTTTTTTTTTTTTTTTTTTGAGATAGAGTCTCACTGTCACCCAAGCTGGAGTGCAGTGGCGCAATCTTGGCTCACTGCAACCTCCGCCTCCCAGCTTCAAGCGATTCTCCTGCCTCAGCCTCCCAAGTAGCTGGGATTACAGGCGCTTGCCAACATGCCTGGCTAATTTTTGCATTTTTAGTAGAGACGGGGTTTCACCATGTTGGCCAGGCTGATCTTGAACTCCTGACCTCAAGTGATCCACCTGCCTCAGCCTCCCAAAGTGCTGGGATTACAGGTGTGAGCCCCTGCGTCTGGCCTACCTCCCCACTTTTAAATGACACTCCAGGTGCCCAGAAGTTTGCAATTTCTTGCCCAAACACTTCTAACTCAATTTCAAGGCCCACACAGGCCTCTTTCCTAGGTCTGTCCTTAGAAAAGACTGTGCCACACTTGTGTACACCCTTGGGCCAAGGAGTACTTGTTTGGGGATGGAAGTACAAGAGCTTAGACCTTGTGCATGCATGCAAGGTGTTCACAGCATGTACAGGAGACCTCTTTGTGGTGCTAGAAAGAGCCAGGGATGGGGGGAGGAGGTTGGACTTAACCACATTTTGCCGCAAAACTGTGAATTTATGAATTCTAAATTCCACAGATTTTAAATTTGAAACTTTCAAGTCATTATGAAGGTATATTTATCAAGAAAAAAGACTAGAATATAGATAATGATTTGTTGGCCTGGTTTGTAAGTTTTAAATATTTAGGCCTATTGTGGTAAGTGAATGCTTATCCTGGATCTTACAAATGTTAGGGGCAGATCTCCTCTCATTCAGAGTGAAGTTGATGGGTTTTATCCACCTACTTTTATTAATTATTAAAGTAGGCCAGGCACAATGGCTCACGCCTCTAATCTCTGCACTTTGGGAGGCTGAGGTGGTGGATAGCTCGAACCCAGGAGATTGGGACGAGAGTGGGCAACACGGCAAAACACTGCCTTTACAAAAAAAAAAAAAGAAAAGAAAAATTAGCTGGGCATGGTTATAGTCCTAGCTACTCAGGAGGCTGAGGTGAGAGGACTGTTTGAGCCCAGGAGGCAGAGGTTGCAGTGAACCAAGATCTCACCACTGCATTCCAGTCTGGGCAACAGAGAGAGGCCCTGTCTCAAAAAAAAAAAAAAATTATTAAACTAGCAAAATAGATCTAAGAAGGCATAAAAATAGAATCAGGAATAAAGAGAACATTTAAAGTAATTTTCCAATTTCAATAACTAGCTAAATATTAAATGACTGATTCAGGATTTAAACTTTTAAGCCCATGTTTTTATTTTTGCCCTCCTACCACTCTGACTCTCCAAAAGCAGCCAGTTTACTAATTAATAAATTAAGTATTATACAGATGTCCCAGTACCAAGTATAATCTCAAATACTATTTCTAAATATTGAAAACTTCATGCCTAGAATGGTATCAAACTGTTTCATGGATCCTAAAAGAAAGTCAACTGGTGTCCTTTTGAAAGAATTGGTCTTCCTTTCCATTTATCCTGTGAGAACTAGTTTCCCATAATATATATTAAGAGAAAATTTTCAGTTAAAAAATTTAAAAATACTCTCATGTATAACAAGTAGTTCACCTGTTCTTCTCTAGGTTCTAATCATTTCTGTAGTTTAACTAAATATGAATCATATTGAGAATGAGGCAATCACGATGGATTTTTCTTGAAGACAGTCCAATACAAAGCTGTGGACAAAAAAATTTCAACATGGCCCAGGCGCAGTGACTCACGCCTGTAATCCCAGCATGAGATTTTGGGAGGCTCAGGTGGACAGATACTTGAGGTCAGGAGTTCGAGATCAGCCTGGCCAAAATAGTGAAATCCCGTCTCTACTAAAAATACAAAACTTAGCCAGGCATGGTGGTGGGCACCTTGCAATCCCAACTACTCAGGAGGCTGAGACAGGAGAATCGGCTGAACCTGGGAGGAGGAGGTTGCAGTGAGCCGAGATCACGCCACTGTACTCCAGCCTAGGCGACAAAGTAAGACTCCGTCTCAAAAAAAAAAAAAGAAAAAAAAAAAAACTCAACATATTGGACAGGAAAGTTATTCCAAACCAAACTGAAAGCACTGTATATTCTAATACTATAAAAAACCATGGACCATGAAATCTTGTTCCTATCACCTTGCCTCAAAGGAGATATAACATAGGTGGGAAAAATATCCAACAAAGGTAATTAAAACAAATACCGGGACAGAGAGAGAACAAACAAAAAGGAGAAACAGAAGACAAACTAAAAAATAAACTAAATTCTACAGTACTAAAACTAGAAGGTATTCTCAAAATTTTGAAAATTAATAAAATTATAGCTATCTTCACTTATTCCTTCAACATTTACTTATGACTTATGACATGCCAACTTCTATGCTAGGTGCTGGTGATACATGCTAAGTACTAGGTTAGGTGCTAGTAATATGTGAGACAAAACATCTAGCCCCTAAACAGTAATACTGCAGAGCAATAGCTACTCAGGTGAAGGTACTTCCGAATCATAAGGAAGAAAACAACTCTGCCTGGGGACTTCACAAGGTATTAAAGGAAGAGCAGGAATTGGTTAGTCAAAGAAAAGAGGAAGGATAGTCTAGAGCAGGAGTCTCTAACCCCTGGGCCATGGATTGGGTCCATGGCTTGTTAGGAAAGCCACACAGCAGAACAGTGGTGGGAGGGCAAGCATTACTGCCTGAGCTCCGCCTCCTGTCAGATCAGCGACGGCATTAGATTCTCACAGGACCACAAACCCTATTGTGAACTGCGGATGCGAGGGATCTAGGTTGCACGCTCTTCATAAGAATCTAATGGCTGATGATCTGAGGTGGAACAGTTTCATTCTGAAACCATCTCCCCTCAGCCTTGGTCCACGTAAAAATTGTCTTCCATGAAACCAGTCCCTGGTGCCAAAAAGGTTGGAGACCGCTGCTCTAGAGGAAAATAATTCTAATGATAATAATATAAATAAAACAATAAAGAGCTAACATTTATTGGACACTTTCTATATGTTAAGCATTGTACATACATTATTCTATTTGATTCTCATAATAATCCTGTGACTTTTTGTCCCGCTTATAAATTAAGTAACTTACTAAAGATCATACAGCGATATAGAGGTGACACTAACAGAGATCATACAAAACTAAGCTGTAGGCCAGGCACAGTGGCTCATGCCTGTAATGCCAGCCACTTTGGGAAGCTGAGGCAGGAGGATGACTTGAACCAGGAATTCAAGACCAGCCTGGGCAAAAAAGTGAGACCCGATCTCTATAAAAAAATTTTAAAAAATTAGCCAGGTGCAGTAGCACATGCCTGCAGTCCCAGCTGCTTGGGAAGTTGAGGTAGGAGGATTGCTTCAGCCTAGGAGTTTGAGGTTGCAGTGGGTTGCGATTGTGCCATTGCAGTCCAGCCTGGGTGACAGAGTGAGATCCTGTCTCAAAAACAAACGAACAAAAAAACTAAGCTGTGAACTATCACGATTTACTTGAGGAGCCATAAGTAGGTAGATATAGTATAGCACAAGATAATAATAATGACAGCAACCAGCACTGGGGATATAGTGGGTCAACAAAACAGAAAATAGACATATCTGTCCCTGCCTTAGTAGATAATCCTTCCCCACCAGGAAGGAAACATTATCTCCCATCTTATAAATGTAGGAACTGCAATTTGGAGATGTTAAGCTCACATACCAATAACTAGCACAGCTAGAACTGAACCCAAGTCTATCTAACATAAGGCCCAAATTCATTCCACTTTACTACACATGGCTCTATTATTCAATCATTCAACAGAAATATATCAAGAATGTACTGTGTGTCAAACACTGTCCTAGGAATACAGAGACAAAAGATAGAGTCCTTGGCTTCCGGAAACTGACAGGCTAGTCAACAGAGTCAAGCAAAGAGTCAGGCTGGTTCGCGCCTGTAATCCCAGCACTTTGGGAGGCTGAGGTGGGTGGATTGCTTGAGACCAGCCTGGGCAACACAGTGAAACTCCATTTCTACAAAAAATACAAAAACTAGTCAAGCATGGTAGTGCGTGCCTGTGGTCCTAGGTACTTGGGAGGCTAAGGTGGGAGGACAGCTTGAGCCCTGGAGGTGAAGGCTGCAGTGAGTGGTGATCATGCCCCTGCACTCCGGCCTGGGCAACAGAACAAGACCGTCTCAAAACAAACAAACAAACAAACAAACAAAAACAAGCAAACAAACAAACAAAAAAAGAGTAGATGACTTCTGAAGTCCCTTCAAACCCAAGATTCTAAAGGAAAAGAAAGGCCATAACAAGTATATCATAACTACCAAGTGTTCCAAGTACAGCTCTCTATAACTATCTAATGGGGTTGAATCATAAATAATAATTCCAAATATTGTTCTGATACTATTAACAATTTTCTCAGTACTTAAAACCCTAAGACATCCATATTTTCAACCATTTGGGTAATATGAATTGCATGTTTTAAAAATTTTAGGAGTATGAAATTAACTACAATGTTACAAATTCCTTAAAAACTCACAGCAAGTAATATTCAAAACTGGCTCCAAAACTAAATGACATCTCAAACAGGAAAATAATTATTTCTACTTCACTGTCACCAAGCCCTACAACTGATAACAATAAAGAAAAAAGATTTCAATCCACTGAAGTAGGAAAATGCCCTACAGCGTACAGAAGAGCTGGCCCATCATTCCAGATCTCTAAGTAGCTTTCCTCTTCCTTCCCATTAGTTAAAGACGATTGATGTCATGTTACAAGTTCTTACAGAGATTATTTGCTTCAAAAAGCTACTCAGTGAAATTCTGGATTCATCTCTGAATACAGTAAATCTCAAGTCAGTGAACAGACTTCAAAATTATGAGGCAGAGTCAGTAAACAGTGTCATGAAGAAGTTAGCTCTTCACTTTCAGAGTCTGGGTGCAAAACAGCAACACCAGAGTCATTAAATTAATCAATTTTCTTAGTCTTAATAAACATTTCAGATGAAAAAACTTATATAATAAGGTTCCTGGCTGGGTGCAGTGGCTCATGCCTGTAATCCTAGCACTTTGGGAGGCCTAGGCAGGCCACGAGGTCAGGAGATCGAGACCATCCTGGCTAACACAGTGAAACCCCATCTCTACTAAAAAAATTCAAAAAATTAGCCAGGCGTGGTGGTGGGTGCCTGTAGCCCCAGCTACTCCAGAGCCTGAGGCAGGAGAATGGCGTGAACCTGGGAGGCGGAGCTTGCAGTGAGCTGAGATCGCACCACTGCACTCCCGCCTGGGCATGGAGTGAGACTGTTTCAAAAAAAAAAAAAAAAAGGTTCCTATAAAAAAAATCCATATCACATCTAAAAGCAATAAGACTAGCAGAGCAAAAATGTAATTAAAAGTATATAAACAGCCAGGCACTGCGGTGCGCGTGCCTGTAGTCTCAACTACTCAGGTGTCCAGGGTGGGAGGATGGCCTGAGCCCAGGAGTTTGAGGCCACAATGCACTATGATCACATATTCCAGCCTCAGCAACACAGCCAGACCCCAACTTGAAAAAAAAAAAAAGTATACAAACATATTTCTACTAGTGGCCAGAAACCAAATTTGCCCTCCTCCCTGAAACAACTGGGGGAAAAAAAAGACAGAATACATAAAACATTTTTCAAGACACTGGACATCAGGCAACAAAAGACAGTGATCCCCAATAGATGGGAAACAAGCATGAATCCAACATTATGGCCTTGAAAGAGTTTCCAGGCCACAGAACAAGAAGAGGGGAATCCAGGCAGAGCACATTGGTCTGAGCTGAGGGGACAGAACTGAGTCTGGAGACAGCAAGGTAGCTAAAGTACACAGGGCAGAGTACTTAACAGAGTTAAACAGTGAGAAAGATCTGCAGAGGGTATCCCTCAAGTCTGAGTACTTATCAGAATATAAGTGTGAGGAAACCGCCCAAAGATAGTGAAAGAACCACCGAAAAGATTGAGAGCGAACACCACCAAGTAGGTCCTGTTTCCACCAGCTAGAGTATTCAGAGGGGTTTTGCCTCAACAGCATGACAAAGTAGTACTGCCTAACAAATCTTAAAAGCATGTCCCCAAAAGATCAAACTGTTTTCAGGTAACTTAATGCATCCCAGAACAACGCTCAAGATTTTTGTATTTAATGGAATACAAAAATATCCAGCACCAAACAAGCTAAAATTTCAAATGTCTGGCATCAAATAAAAAAAAAAAATCACCAGGCATGCAAAAGCAAGAAAACAGAATCCATAATGGGGAGAAATATCAATCAACCAAAACCAACCCCAAAATGACACAGACAGAATTAGTAGACATAGACATTAAGCCAATTATAACTGTATTCCATATGTTCAAGAAGCTAGAGAAAAGACTGAGCATGAAAAACATAGACATGGAAGATATAAGACAATTTCTAAAGATGAAGCTATAATATCTGGAATGAAAAATACGGTGGGTGGGATTAAGAGCAGACTAAACATTATAGAAGAAAAAATTAATAAATTTGGAGACATCACAACAGACTATCCAAAATGAAACAAAGAAGACTGAAAGAAAATTGAATTAAACATCAGTAAGTTTTAAGACAACATCAAAGTGACTAATATATATGTAATTGGACTTTCAAAAGGGTGAAGAGGTCAAATATATGTATATATATTTTTTGTAGGAATAATGACTGAAATTTTTCTAAATTTGATAAAAACTATAAACCCACAGATCCAAGACACTCATCGAATTCCAAGCACAAGAAACATGGAAAATATATAAATAGTTTCATTTACAAAGGGTTCTTGCTCACAAATTCTGAAACTAAATATACTGCAGAAATTAGACTAGGCCTAACTTTTACATTTACTAGGTACAGAGTTACAACTGACACTTTATAATAGAGTACATTAAAGCATACATTAATCTAAGTAAAATGCTTAACAGAAATCCTAATGACTTCAAAATTAGCAGAATATAGCCTTTAAAACAATGTATATTTTGTTGCCCTATCAGTTAAATAATTTATTAAGATAAATTTGATCTTATTTTAGCAAATTATTCAAACAAAGCAAAAGTATACTTTTTTCTTTTCTTTTCCTTTAATTTTATAGGTCATTTACAACAGAATTAGGACACTGAAAAAAAATCTAAAGAAACTGAGAGGTGGAACTGAAAATACAGAAGCAGATTTGTGGTTTGGAAAGGAGCTAGTCCTCATGAAAAACAGCAACCTGGCAACCACTATTTTGGAATACCGTCATTTTCAAAATATACATATTTTTTTAAGCATAAAACTGCATTCGAAGTGGAAACAAACTAATGTATTTGTTTTTAGCACCTCAGCTGAGTATTTAGGATGCAAAAAAAAATCTAAATTTTTCTGGAAAAAGAATCATTCAAATAAAAACCATTAAAGTGGAAAACTAAAGTAATATATTTCCCTATTTTTGTGAACACATATTTTTAGCACACAAATTCAAAATTTTCTGTCTAAAAATAAGCACAATAAAGAGACATAGGGGAACAAGTTCTGAGTATCTACTGTAATGGCTACCCTTTCTGTCATGTAGGTTCCCCAAAATAGAAGTCAGTTTATTACCCTACCATTTTGCTTAGGAAACAGTCACACATTCATTACACAGCTGTCAAAAATATATTTACTAACCCTGGAAATAATTAATGTCTACGCTCTTTTTTCCTTTCTTAAGGAAAAAAATAAATGTATACATATTTAGATAACATACATATTTCTTTGGGTGCCTATGAAAACAAAACACTGGTTGAAAATGTATAATACTATAATACTTCCCTGTAGGATCAACACGTACATGAAAAACAGCCCACAAATCTCTTTGAGCACACAGAGAAGTTAACACGAGAGCAATTTTTTATAGATTTGACTTCTACCCTCTTAAACATAAAAATCTAAACCAATAAAATACAAAATTGATAAGGTTATCAGAGCAGAATGGTAGACTTATTCTCTAGTAACAACTATTTATTGATAACACACCAATTTCCCATACATATAAAAGTTCCAAACTACCTCTTCTCACCAGATTCTATTAAAGAGAAATAAGCCTAAGTACACATTACTTTGAGCACAACTGAAAAATTCAGTTTGATAAACTACATTAGCGTACTTAGAATACACGTATGCTACAATAGCTGTAATTAGATAAAAACTGAGTTTTAATTTTACTGATCCAGCTACCAATATACTTTCACTATTCAATTCCCATCTCAAAAGTATACTTTCCTAGTTAGTACAAACCCAATATTATAAACACAAAAGACAAAGATTTGCCCAATAAGTCGTTATCTAATTGTTATCAAGACTTGTTATTTGCATTTCAAAACCTGTAAGAATACCTTAAAACGATCCCTAAAATATTAAGCAACCTAATAATTCACACAATAAATCATCTCATCAGGCTTTAGTTATTACAGGCATTTAAATTACTTACTATAGCAAGAGTCCCCACCAATCAGAACTGTTTGAAATTTTCTCTTCTGAAATCTGCTATTACTTAACAAGTTTCAAATTTTGAGCCATTTATTTCTAGATACAAAGGTTAATAAGAAACATTTCTGCATCAAATGCACATAACTTCACAGTAAAGTCTTTTTTCCTCTCGTAGGAAACCAGATTCTCATTCTTTCTCTTATTTTACCAAATTATCAAAGAAGACACAATGTGGCTTGGATTTCAGTACTGAAGACAAGTGACGATACATGATTGACAGAATGAAAAACTAAAGTTTCACAATTTTAACAGGTAGAATTTCTAGGTTGTGATAATGGGCTGAGCCCTTAACATTAGCATTCCTTTCAAGATCCAATTCTTAAACCACCTGAATTTTTCTGGCCAATGAACCAAATTAGGGGCTTAAAACATCGTGTCTCAAAGTTCACCATATGCTATTTCTCAAAGAAAACGTTACCTAGGAAAGAAGGAAAAACTTACATTTGGAGCATGACCTGGTTCAAGAATACCCCATCCACCAAAGCCACATATTCATCAAGGTTGGTCCCATTTCCTGCAGCCAGAGGTCCAAACGTTTTAACCTAGAACAGAAGGATCACCACGACATGAACGCCCACCTCCATCTCTGCAGCCACAAATAACTCAGCAAAATATACAATAAAGGACACCCCACTTACCCAAGTGACCAAGGGGCTGGTCATGAACTGCTCCAGAAGGGGAGTAAAAATTTCGTTCTCCATTTTACAGAGTATGTATTTGAAAAAAGGAACTACCACAAAAATACGCCTAGGGAATTGGTCACTAAACGTGGAAGTAAGTAGAAATCAATGAAAGTCCATTTCGGCAAGGGAGGAAAATCCCATCGTGGAGGAGGGGGGCACTCTCCCTCCTCAAAAAACACCCCAGAGAAAACGAGCCGAAATCCCAAGAAGTGGCTTCGACGACGGACACCACGAGCAGCAGCCTGCGCTGGAAATGTCTGTACCGGGCGAGGAGGGCTGGAGCCCAAGACAAAAAGCCCGTCAAGGTTGTCCAGCTCCTGGAGGATCCAGACCAGCGAAACTGCTCCCAATGAATTAATCCCAACGGGGGCTAAATGAAATACGTTAGACAGAGACCACGTTAAGAATTCCGAGGGGCCACCGGATTCGACCTCGGCGTTCCGACCTCTACACGTTCCACCCACCGATGGGCATGGAGCCGCTTTCGACCCGCGGAGCCTCCACTGCCCGCAGCCCCTCAGCACCAAGAGGCAGGGCTCGCTCCTTCCCCCCGAGCAGACACCATTCCTCCGCCGCCCTCAAGCCTCGCCTCCAGCCCCCTTCCCCTCCCGGGGGTGGGGGCTTGAATGTGTGTCCCTAACCCCCCAGCTTCCTAAGCCCTGCCAGCCTTTTCAGCGCGTCTCTGGGAATCCCTGGCACAAAATCACCGCCGCGCTCCAGCCTCCTCCGCCCTCTATGGAGAAGCCGGAGTAACGGCCTCAGAACCGCAGTGCCGCATCACACCCCACCCCTCACCGCCCGCCAGCGCCGCCCGCCAATGTCGGGGGCCGCCGTCAAAGGGATCGCGCCGCTCCCTCCGCGCCGATATCCTTCCGCCGACTCCCCGCCCCTCCCGTGCAGCTGCCTCTGGATTGTGAGAGAAGAAAACCGCTGCATGAGCGCGCTCCCGAGTGAGCGCGCCCCCGGGCTAGCGTCGCCGCCGCCCAGATCCTGGCGGCGGGCGCTGGCTCGGGCGTGGGCGCGCGCGCTCGCTGCAGCTGCTGTGGAGTCACCCCGCTCCTCGCTTGCGCCCAGGACGGTTGCCAGGGCCTGGGGGGCGGGGACAGGGAAGGCAGAGCGAGGGGTCTGTCTGCTCGCTCGCTCATGCCTAATTATGGTTTATTTCCTCCCCGAGTGCCTTCTTTGATATGTGAAGGAAAGGGAAAGAAATCCTTCTCTTAAAAACATGAGGGATGCAGACAGCCTTTTTCGGACAGTTTGATGTGTTCTGTAAAGCATGCCTTCTCCCCAGCAAAATGGGATAGGAAAACTCACTGCAGCAAATGGCAGAGGGACTTGAGCCACAACTTGGTGGGGTTTTTTTTCTCCTTTTTTTTTCTTCCAAATCCAGTCCACTAACGCATGAATGTTCTTCAGAGTTGCAAGTGACATACAGTAAGATTTTTTAAAAACCAGAACTGTCTGTCAGCACGTTGGTATTCCCTGACTGGAGCAAACGTGACTCAGACATTGTTTTTTGGTTTGGTTTTGTTTTTTACTATTTGGGCATGGGTCGGGGGGAACCCAAGCAAAATCAAGAGCTACAAAGAAGAAACATTTAGAAGTCATCCAAGTTGGCTGACAAACATTACATATTTGTCATAAATCTCCATGCCATGCACGACTGGGACCTTGAAATAATTTTAAGTTCCCTGGCAAAATCAAATGTTACTCCTCATTTCAAAGGAAATAAAGACCTTTTTCCTGGGGTAAAATGGGCATGTAGAATGCAATCTTTTTTTGAGAAAAGATAATATTATAGTTTTATAATGTGTGCTATGTTTACATTACATAAATATTTACATGGAGTATATATTTTAAATTAGCAGTAAAAACGTTTTGTCATAACACAATTAAGAAAGAGCACAATTTCTTAATTGGGTAGTTGACAACCTGGACTCTGAAGTCTTCCTGCCTGGTTCCAATACGCACCAGCTGTGTGAGCCTAGGCACGTTATTGAGCCTGTTTATGCTTCGATTACTTCACGTGTAAACCAGGGCTAATAATAGGGTTAAGTGAAATGGCAGCTTATAGTAAGTGTTCTATAAATGTCATTAATGTTGTTTTTAACATTATTCCTTCAAAATAAAGAACCTTTATGAAAAACTTGAAATATAATCTCTCCACTTCAGTTACAGGAGAAAGGATCTTGCTTTGAGGAGTAGGGAACTAAATGCCCTTTGAAAATCATCTTAATTAAAATTAGGATGCATTCATGTGGCACTTTGCTAGGTGATGTACAAGTAGAACCCTGCATTTCCCTAGCCAGTACACAAGCGTTCAGACATCCTTGTTGCTAGCAATCTTTTCCATCTGCTCTTGATGACTTTTTAAAAAGTCTTTTAGAGATGGGAGTCTCACTATGTTGCCCAGCCTGGCCTCGAACTCCTGGCCTCAAGTGACCCTCTCACCTCAGCCTCCCTAGCAGTTGAGACTAGATATGTGAGTCACCACGCCTGGCTTGGTGACTCCTTCTTTTTTTGTTTGTTTTGTTTTTTGCGACGGAGTCTCTATTACCCAGGCTGGAGTGCAGTGGCACGATCTCAGCTCACTGCAACCTCTGCCTCCAGGGTCCAAGCGATTACCTGCCTCAGCCTCCCGAGTAACTGGGATTACAGGCGCCCGCCACCACCCCCCGGCTAATTTTTGTATTTTTAGTAGGGACGGGGTTTCATCATGTTGGCCAGGCTGGTCTCGAACTCCTGACCTCAAGTGATCCGCCTCCTTGGCCTCCCTAAGTGCTGGGATTACAGGTGAGAGCCACCGCGCTTGGCCTGATAACTCTTTCTTAATAGTAGTCCTTTATTTGGCAAATGAAATACAGACAGAAGGAGAGTGGGCACCAAGAAGACAGCATTGCTTTCAGGAGCAGCCCAGTGCTTGACATACCCACTTTTCTTTGTAATCCCCCAGAAGCTTGACAAAACAATATGGAAGTAATTATGCCTATACTGGGTTTATCCTAGGACAAACCAATCTGCTTCACTCACAGGTGAAAAACCAAAAAGTATTAACACCAAATACAGCAGGCTAGGGGCATTTTGAAGTGGTGACTGAAGGGTTAGCACAGGAGTCGCACATTAAGATAGTATTGTTTATGCAGTTTAGTACCCAGCCCTCACAGAAATCTGGATTCTCCTCTAGAGCCAGATGGCCCCAGATGCTTTCTGGTCTATCTTTAGGTTTTACACATACACACACACACACACACACACACACACACACACACACACACACACTCAACAAAGAAACATGAGGAGTTAATTGTAAAAACAGGAAACTTTAGACCAGACTGAGGTCTGGAGGAACTTATTTGAAAACCTACCAATTCACAATTCCCTAGTTTAACAGCAGCCTTAAAAATGCTTTATAATATCTCAAGAGTACAACCAGTAATCTTCTCTGTCTGGCTAAAGAGGGATTGTACATTATACCCAGTTTAATGGTCTTTGAATTGCAACATCCTGTAAGATTAAATCCAAAAGTTTCCTATCCACCTTTCACTTAGGAAGAAAGTTCTTAAGATTTCTTCAGAATACTTTTGTTTTGTACTTTGTGGTCATTTATGTGTCCTAAATGCATCCTTTCTTGGAATGTTAACTCCAGCACGAAAGGAGTTTGGAAAAATCATACCCACCTGGTTAGGAGGTAAGTTATTCGCTCAGCTCTCTTCTAATCTGAAACTAAATGGTTAGAATGGACCATGGTCCCATTTAGAAATCACTAGAGAAAGATTCTCTCCCGTGTATTATAACTGAGGCTTTCTCCTTCAGGTTGCATCTGAATAACACAAACCCGTGTACCAAAAGCACCCATGTGAACTTCTACCCATGTCTATCTTGATCTACACTATAGGAAGTGATAGACTCACCCAGAACCAGGTTCCTTGGTGACAAATATTTTTAAGTACAGATTTGCAAAGGTAATCACATTCATAAGCTAGTACAAGAAAAATACCACAAATGCAGCAGCAGAATTGCACCATTGTTTATATTAGACAATAAATGGAAACAACCCACATGTCCATGGACTGATGAATGAATAAATAAAATGCAGTATATCCATATAATAGGATACTATCTGGCAATAAAAAATAATGAAGTACTAATACATGCTACAACATGGATGAAAGCATTATGCTAAGTGAAAGTCATAAAGAACAACATATTGTATTATTCCATTTATGAGAAATGTCCAGAAAAGACGTATCTATAGAGACAGAAAGTAGATTAGCCTGGGGCTGGGGGACAGTTGGGGGAAAATAGGAGTGATGATTTAGGGATGTGAAGTTTCTTTTTGAGAAAATGAAAATATTCTAAAATGATCATGGTGATGGTTGCACAACTCTGTAAATACACTAAAAGCCATTGAGTTGTGTACCTTAAATGGCTGAATCGTATGGAATATGAATTATGTCTCAATAAAGCTTTGTAAAAAAGAATGGCACCATTGCTTCATGAAGATTTTTTTTTAAGTCTTCAAGAAATCTAGTCTCTAATAGACTTTTTAAAAGGGCGCCTTGATCTAATAAATAAGATTTTTAAATCACCTAGGAACACAGAAGACTTATATTTTAATTACCCAACATAGTTTTAAGAGGAAATACAATACAGAGAGAAAAAGAGAAATTAGGCAGGTTGCTTAACTTTTTTAAGCATCAGTTTCCCCAGTAGGGAATGAGCACACTGATTTCATTCTCTACTGGACTTCTGCTGAGACCAGTGGACTTGTTGCTCTGTCCTGTACCTCAACTGAGGAGAGGAGAGGAAAGTTGGAAAGATATGATAAGGAAGAGAGAAGTGGTCCTCCTTTCAGGCCAGTATCAGTTGCTCTTCTCAAACATCCTACTTCTGTGTTCCAAAGTGAACCTTCTCAAATTCACAGTAATATCCCATATGCCTGTGCCTCTGCATATGCTACCATCCCTGTGCAGAATACCCTTTCTGCTTGCTAGCTAGGCCAACTCCCACTCATCGCTCAGGATTCAAGCGTTACCTCTCTGTGAAGCATTCCTCTACTTCAGACTCAGGTGACCACTCCTTCTGGCGCTTGCATAGTATCAAATCTTCCCTTCATTTCTGCCACTTGCTCTAAATGGCATGTATTTGCCTACAATTACTTCTCCTTGATTCATCTTTATGTCCCCGGGTCTAGGGCAGTGCCATGCAATGCAGGGCACTCTCAGTCAGTGGATCAGAGTCCTCCTCGCACCACAATGACTAGTATAAATTCCTAACAATAGGCAAGAGCTCACAGCAGAGTGACTTCTGAAAACGGTTTCATTAACTAATGACCTTGAGGAGGCATTAGCTAGATTCTTGCTTGCCAGTGAATTTGAAGAACCAAAGATCTTGCCCAGGACATTGAGGTCATAAAATAAATAGCTTTCAAGAGAGCTTTTTTCCGAGTAAATTTTTTTCAGAGAAAAGCTTAGAGGAATACATAAACATCATATAATCTTTTATTTCTCAGTCAGCATGTAATGACATACATCCTTCTCAACACTCAAACTATTTTTTATTTTTTATCATGTTGATGGAAATTTTGTAAAAATGTATCTAAGCTTTGTTGAACAGTATATTCTAAACTTAAATTGGTCTTTTAATTGTATCACTATATTTGATGTAATTGATTGTGTGGTGCTTTCAATGTTGTGATAAATTCAGAGGTTCTCAAAAGTGCAAGGGTGTGGCCGGGTGTGGTGGCTCATGCCTGTAATCCCAGCATTTTGGGAGGCCAAGGCGGGCGGATCACGAGGTCAGGAGTTTGAGATCAGCCTGGCCAATATGGCGAAACCCCATTTCTACTAAAAATGCAAATATTAGCTGGGCGTGCTGGTGGGCGCCTGTAGTCCCAGCTACTTGGGAGGCTGAGGCGGAAGAATCACTTGAACCCAGGAGGTGGAGGTTTCAGTGAGCCAAGATCGTGCCACTGTACTCTAGCCTGGGTGACAGAGTGAGACTCCGTCTCAAAAAAAAAAAAAAGTTCAAGGGTGCATTCACAGTCTCCAGATAACTAAGTTTTGAGTTTTATTTTACTTTGAATAGTTTTCCTATCTTCTTTTATGGCTGTCAGTATCTCCACCTACCTATAGTCCCCAGCCAAATTTGCTGCTTCTAATTTTCTGGATGCTAGGAATACACAGACTGTTAAAACACTCTGAAAGAATTAATAGTCTTTGAGTGAAGTCCTGATAGGCTCTTCAGTGAGTAGAATTGATGGATTTGTGATAGGCCTGAAGTGTCTCTTGGTATAATGTTTTTGCTTACATTCAGTTTCCTGGTCTTTCTTTAGGTAAGTGTGGTGCTGCTCAGTTTATTTAACTAGTTTGCTGTGGTGTGATGCAAAAGTTCTGAATGTTAATGGTCACTTACAAAGTATTTCCAGGGTGTGACTGTCCTATCATATAGTCAGTCATTGTGTTGGCATTGTTCCTTCTTTAATTCTTCAAATCTAAGCAATAGGCAGTGACTCATTTCCTGTTAAGATGCTGCTTGGGCAATATATATAGTGAGACCTTATCTCTACAAAAAAAATAAAAACTAGCAGAGCGCATTGGAGCACAGTTGTAGTCCCAGCTAGCAACATGAAAGGATTGCTTGAGCCTAGGAGGTGGAAACTGCAGTGAGCCTAAGATGCACCACTGCACTCCAGCCTGGGCAACACAGCGTGTCTCAAACAAAACAAAACAATATGCTGCTACCAGAAAGATACTAAGCAAATGAAAACCTTATAGAGCAGTGGTCCCCAACCTTTTTAGCACCAGCAACGGGTTTTGTGGAAGACAGTTTTTCCCTGGGCAGGGAGGGGGGATGGTTTCAGGATGAAACTGTTTAATCTCAGATCGAGGTATCGTATTCTCATAAGGAGCATGCAACCTAGATCCCTTGCATGCACGCTTCATCACAATGGGGTTCCCGCTCCTATGAGAATCTAATGCTGCCACTGATCTGACAGGAGGCAGAGCTCAGGCAGTAATGCTGGCTCGCCACTCAACTCCTGCTATGTGGCACAGTTCCTAACAGGCCATGGACCAGTACTGGTCTACAGCCCAGGGACTGGGGACCTCTGTTATGGAGGAGAAAATAAAAATGCGCAGAAAAGGACAAATACTGTAAAATAAACTTCTAGAAGTTGAAAAAAATTAGCTCTCCTATTCTAATCATAAGCGTATTCCCAACCTCTACTATTCAACTATTTACATCTTAGAGACAGACATTAGCAATACCTAGTTGAAGGAGAACCTAGGCAGAACACCTGATGCATCATTAATAAAATACATAAATATTCCATGTAATGGGCACTTTCTTCATGGTGAACATCACAATTATAACTGATGAATAGCATAACACAAAAGCTTAAGACCTTCTAATAAAAGAAACACAAACTGGGCATTCTTGGGTATAATAATACCATCTTTAGAACATGACTTAAATTTTTCACACAGCATTCCCTTTAAGATAAATGAGCAAAAAGTTTTCCACTTAAAGAACCATTGGTAGTTTTAAGGGTACTGAAAATAAGTGTGAGTTAAAACAGTTAAATACTTTGAACCATAGGAAAAGCAAATATCTATTTCCATATTAAAAAATACAAATTACAGATTATAATAAACATTACAAGTGAGGATATCTGAAGATATTTTATTTCCTTCTGGTGAATGGTAGTAGGAAGATATTTAGAAATGCGTACATTCTTAAGCGACTATGTAATTGATGTTCTGCTGTTGAAAAGTTAAAATTCACATGAAACGTTTTAAAAATTTATAATTTAAATGTTTTTTCCTAATTTTTTTTTTTTTTTTTTTTTTTTTTTTTGTGACGGAGTCTCGCTCTGTCACCCAGGCACCCAGGCTGGAGTGCAGTGGCGCGATCTCAGCTCACTGCAAGCTCTGCCTCCCGGGTTCACGCCATTTCTGCCTCAGCCTCTCCGAGTAGCTGGGACTACAGGCGCCCGCCACCACGCCCGGCTAATTTTTTGTATTTTTAGTAGAGACGGGGTTTCACTGTGGTCTCGATCTCCTGACCTCGTGATCCGCCCACCTCGGCCTCCCAAAGTGCTGGGATTACAAGCATGAGCCACCGCGCCCGGCCTTTTCCTAATTTTTAATCAATACATGCTAATTTATTATTTTCTTAAAATAGTTTGAGAAGAGTTCTTAGACTCAATTTTATTGCAATAATTTTTTAAACTAAAGATCTGTCTTTAGTTTCTTCAACTAAAATAGCAATATAAAATATTCAGTTACATTAGGTTTACCATTTTGCATATTTTGTAAACTATTTTATTTTCTCATCATAAAAATAATACATTTCATCATCATATTTGGAAAAAAAAGTCCACAACACATACAGAAAAAACTCAAAAAAGAATAGGCCAGGTGTGGTGGCTCATGCCTGTAATCCCAGCACTTTGGGAGGCCAAAGCAGGTGGATCCCCTGAGGTCAGGAGTTCAAGACCAGTCTGGCCAAAGTGGTGAAACTCCTTCTCTATTAAAAATATAAAAAAGTAGCCGGTTGTGGTGGCGGGTCCCTGTAGTCCCAGTTACTTAGGAGGCTGAGGCAGGAGAATCACTTGAACCCAGGAGATGGAGGTTGCAGTGAGCTGAGATCACGCCACTGCACTCCAGCCTGGGCGACAGAGTGCCTATCTCTACAAAATAATTTTAAAATTAGCCAGATGTGGTGGCACATGTCTATAATGCCAGCTACTCAGGGGGCTGAGGTGGAAGGATAGCTTGAGCAGGAAGGTCAAGGCTGCAGTGAGCCATGATTGTGCCACTGCACTCCAGCCTGAGTGACCCAATGAGACCCTGTCTCTAAACAAAAACAGAAACAAGCCTGAATATGCCTCTCAGTTTGAATTAATCAATAAACAGAATTCAAATACATATTTAGTAATGATATTTGTCATATACTAAATGCGTAGTACTGCCAGGTCAACAATTTTTTTTTTTTTTTTCTTTTTTTAAGACGGAGTCTCCCTCTGTCGCCCAGGCTGGAGTGCAATAGCACGATCTTGGCTCACTGCATCCTCCGCCTCCCAGGCTCAAGTGATTCTCATGCCTCAGCCTCCCAAGTAGCTGGGATTACAGGCATGGGCCACTGTGCCTGGCTAATTTTTGTATTTTTAGTAGGAGATGGGTTTTGCCATGTTGGCCAGGCTGGTCTCAAATTCCTGGCCTCAAGTGATCTGCCTGCTTCCACCTCCCAAAGTGCTGGGATTACAGGTGTGAGCCACCACACCCAGCCCAGGTTAACAATTTTTACAACATCAGAGTCCAAATTCCTATAATCATGTATACAATTTGGCTAATAAATCTTACAAAAAAATTAAAATATATTATCCATGTTTGTCATAAAACTGAGGGTCACGAGTTCTAAGTTTGTCAGTGCATTCCCAATTTCTTCACTAATCAATATTTATTGAGCCACCATATGTATAAGATAAGCATATTGAGCACAAAAGATTGTGTCTAAATGAGGCCAAAAGAAATAAAACTACAAACTATATACCATTCAATCAATTAGTTCAGAGGTCGGCAAACTTTTTTTGTAAAAGGCCAGATAGTAAATATTTTAGGCTCTGTGAGCCATAAGGTCTCTGTCGCAATGACTCAAGTCTGCCATTGTAGCAGGAAGCAGCCATACACTATAGGCGAAGAAATAGGCGCGGCTCTATCCTTGTTGAATACGTAGGATGCAAATAAAACAAAACAAAAAACAGGAATGACTTTCTTCCTTGTGAATTAACTGACTACAAATAATTAAATAAACTATCCAATTATATTGTATATAGTTACCTTCTGGAATTGCAGAAATGATCTACAAGCTCCTTGGAAGCTGAATTTCATTACTCTATTGATTCAGATATAGTTCAAATTGCTTTCACTCTTTCAGCATGTTACAATTGATAACTTTTCTTCTGGATATAAAACTTTTTGTTTGTTTGTTTCTAGTCTTCCTGAGTTCTAGCAGGAAGCAGAGGACACACTTAAAGTGTTTAACTTTAGGCTGGTTCAGACAAAAAAAAAGCGTTTAAGTGAAAAGAAAGTAATGAAGGGATGATTTAGAGAGGCATGAGAAGGTAAGTGAACGAACGTGGGGGCAGGGAACCACCCAAGGATGAACAATAGCAGGGAGCACTTCTCCCCCCAGGCCTGAAGGGACAAGAGGAGGAAACTGTGCTGCCAGAACCCTGAAAGACCTGGAGTCTTGAAAGAGGAGTCACTAAATAGGAACTGTGTCCATAGAGTGTGGAGCCACTGCCATAATCATGATGCAGAAGAAAGGCAAATAAATATCCCAATCTCTCTGTCCTCCTCACTTATATTTCAGACCAGTGCTTCCCTTCTGGCTGAACCCCCTGGAAGCAAAGAATAAGAAACCCCATATGATGGTGTCCATAGAGGTCAACCTTCAGAGTACAGAGGACAGAGTGGGACCAGAAGCCCCAGTAGAAGACTGTGTAGCCCAGAGCTGTATGTGAAAGGTGTGGAGAACACCTAGAACCATTTCTGTAGATTTTCTGAAAGTCATATAAGAAGGCAATTATTTTCAATTTAACAGAAGTTTAAGCTTTTGGTAAAATGTCATGAAGAGACAGAGGCAGCTCATAAGAATGTTAAACTGCCATAAAATGTATGGCGTATAGGTCAACATCTGTGATCTATTGCTGCAAGCTATTAATTTTTTTTTTTTTTTTGACAGTGTCTTGCTCTGTCACCCAGGTTGGAGTGTAGTGGCGTGATCACAGCTCACTGCAGCCTTGATCTCCCAGGCTTAAGCAATCCTCCTACCTCAGCCTCCTGAGTAGCTGGTACTATAGGTGTGTGCCACCATGCCTGGCTAAGTTTTTTTTTTAAGAGATGGTGTTTCACTATGTTGCTCAGGCTGGTCTTCAACACATAGGGTCAAGTGATCCTCCTGCCCTTGCCTCCCAAAGTGCTGGGATTACAGGTGTGAGCCACTGTGCCTGGCCAACAATTTTATTTTAACTGACAGATATACAGTATCAGTGTCCGGCAGTGTCTTGCATATAGTATGTGCTCTGTATTAGCAGAATATGTAAATTTGTCGAATTAATTAATTTTCAATCGTTATGAAATTAACATAGTAGGCCGGGCAGAGTGGCTTACACCTATAATCCTAGCACGTTGGGAGGTGAAGGCGGGAGGATCGCTTGAGCCCAAGAACTTGAGACCAGCCTGGGCAACATGGTGAAACCCCTTCTCTACAAAAAGTACAAAAATTAGCCAGGCATAGTGGCATGCACCTGTAGTCCCAGCTGCTGGGGACACTGGGGTGGGATGATCACCTGAGTCCAGGAGGTCGAGGCTGCAGTGAGCCGTGATCACACCACTGCACTCCACCCTGAGCCACAGAGTGAGACCCTGTCTCAAAAAACAACAACAACAACAAAAATAACAAAAAAAACACACAAAAAAACACAAAGGGCCAAAAAGTCTCCAACAAATCTTTTTTTCTAATCATCAGCTAGATTGCTTATATTTTGCAATACATTCATCATGTGAGGATTTCGACTCTGAATTAGGAAGAAACTATCTGTGTCATGTATCACAAACTCCTACACACTTTTTATGGAAATGTACTAGTAGACAGACCTCCAAGCTCTGGATTGGATTTATTTTGATCCCAAAAGGCAGCCTACTCTTAGTTTTAGATCTCAACCTCCTCCTTCTGTTTAGTTTAAGACATGGCAGTAGTACATCACTTTTATTATGGTAGCTACAAATAGTTTTGATTTAGTTACAATTTTGAATTACTCAGCTGTCTCAGTCTTTTTTATTTTCACCTTTATTTACTATAACCCTACCTAACTCATGGTTGAATATTTTTTTAACAAGGGTCATAAGGACATTGGCCATATTTTTCCTGCAGTGCAATGTGAAAGCATTTTTCTCTTACTCAATTAGCAAGAGGATATCAAATTACATAGAATTGGCAAAACTCAACGTGATTTTGTGAAGAGCAAATCCTGCTGAACTAATTTCTTTTTTTTTTTATTTAACCAACCGCAAAACCTGGCAGATGGTATAGCAATGATCACCTCTGCAAAACATCAGCTGTGTCTACTTATTGGTATATACATCGTGTGTTTTTAAATGTATTGCAGTGTACAAGTCTGAGGTAGAATCATGAAAGGAATACCTTCTTCTTCCATCACTGTGTGAATGCTAATCTCAGCAAACAGACATAAATGGGACTGGAATTGGTTATTGAGTATGCCAAGTACACACAGACTGTAGATCATCCCTTGTCTCCAGAGAAGCAGGAAAGTAGAATTCCACCTGGCTTAGAAATAGGTGACCTCGTGCAACCAGGACTTCTCTAAATTGTAAGTAACATAATATCCCTGTACTTCTGCACCAAAGAACCTCCATCTTAACTATACTACAAAAAAAATCTGGCTGCTAAGAGGCAATAGGGAAATTAAAATTCACCAAAAACATCTATATATTTCAAAAATAATCTTTTGGTAACATCTGATGCTTCCTGAACTTGTGAGAAGCACCATCCACAAGCCTTAGCTGCATTGTCTGTCTAAAATTTTACACAAGGTGTTTTGTCCAATATGAGAACTCTCTATTTAGTTCCTTTTCTTTGTTCATTCAACAAACACACATTATGAGTATTTACTACATACCAGGCATTGGAGACATGAAGATGAATAAGACATTTCCTTTTGACAGATGAACCCTCAGAGACCTTTTAGTCTGCTAAGGAATACAAACTGATTATTCTAAAACAATTCAATCTGTAATATATGCTATTTGTGGGAGAAACAAGGTTCAATAATGGGAAGTCAAGAAAGTCTCCACAGAAAGATGACTTTTGAGTCAGGCCTTGAATGATAAGTAAGTGTTTAATGGGGAGTGGAAGTACAGGGAATTTCAGGGGGAAGAACCACCAAAGCAAAGCATCGTCAAGGTATAGAAGAGTATATTGTGTGTGAGGAGCCATGAGTAGCTTGGCATGGCTAAAGAAGTTTCCAAATGTGGACAATTGTGAGAAATGAAAGTTGAAGTCATATTGAGAAGAAACCCAAATATCACACTAAAGAACTTGGCCTTTTATCCTATGGGTCATAGAGTACAACTGAGATTAAAAAAAAAAAAAAAGAAAATCAAGGGAATGTTATCAGATTTCTCTTTTAGAAGAAATTTCTAGCAGTACTATAGTAGGGGGATTGGAAAGAGGTGAGACTGTAGGCAGAGAAACCAGACAGAAGCTCCTCCTACTAATGTTTTATAGTTTCAACTTGTACTGCTTTTGTTTGTCACAAGTTTAATACTGTCTTTTTTGAACTTTGCTGAGACAGGAGGTTTGAACACTACCATCAAGTCAGCAACTTGTTCTTGTTGCCCTCTATTGGTAGAAAGGAAAAGAAATTACTATCAAGGGCATTATTCCACATTTCATTTGCTGATGGTATTTCAATTTTCCTGAAATAATGTTTGTTATGTTTTGTAACATAAAAAACATATGCTGGCATTATATTACAATTACAGGAATACCTCTGAAATTACACTTAGAGTAGCAAGGGGATAGTGTAGACAGTAACAACCACAGGAGTTCAAAGAGAGAAATGAATATGGCCTAGCATGGAGACCTCTCTCTAAACTTCAGTTACCTCTAATAATATGAATAATCATGTCTTGATTTATCTGCTTAGGATGCACATGCAGATATATTTTAAGCAAACAAATGAAGACATCATGATTTTAAGTATAGCCACACCTTGGAGTAGTTTGGTTCTAGACCACTGCAATAAAGCGAATATTGCAATAAAGCAGGAGATATAAATTTTTTGGTTTCCCAGTGCATAAGAAATTATGTTTATACTATACTGTAGTCTATTAAGTGTGCAGTAGCATTATGTATAAAAAAGATGTATATACCTGCATTAAAAAATACTCTATTGCTAAAAAATGCTAATGATCATCTGAGCCTTCAATGAGCCAAAATTATTTTGCTGGAGGAGGGTCTTGTCTCGATGTTGCTGGCTCCTGATCAATCAGAATGGTAGTTATTGAAGGTTAGGGTGGCTGTGGCAATTTCTTCAAATAAGACAGTAATGAAGTGTGCTACATTGATTGGCTCTTCCTTTCGCAAAAGAGTTCTTTGTAGCATGAGCTGCTGCTTGATAGCATTGTACCCACAGTAGAACTTCTTTAAAAATTGAAGTCGATCCTCTCAAACCCTGCCATTGCTTTATTAACTATTTTTATGGAATATCCTAAGTCCTTGTTGTCATTTCAACAATGTTCATAGCATCTTCACTTGAGAGTAGATTCCATCTCAAGAAACCACTTTCTTTGCTCATCTATAAGAAGTAACTACTCATTCGTTCAAGTTTTATCATGAGATTGTAGCAGTTCAACTAATTCTTCAGGCTCTACTTCTAGTTCTCTTACCAATTCCATAACAGTTACCTCCTCCCCTGAAGTCTTGAACCCCTCAAAGTCAACCGTGAGGGTTGGAATAAACTTCTTCCAAACTTCTGTTAATGTTAATATTTTGACCTTCTCCTATGAATCGTGGATATTCTAAAAGACATCTAGAATGGTGAACCCTTTCCAGAAGGTATTCAAGGTATTTTTTCCAGAAACATCACAGAAATCACTGTAGTTGGCAGCTATAGCATTATAAAATGTATTTCTTAATGTCATATCATGAAATATATATTTGGGCTTTTTCCGCATTTCCTGGCACACAACTCCTAAAATCCTTGGATCTCCAAAGTGCTGTCTTTTTGTACGGCTAATGTTGAGTAATAGCTTCAGGCTGGGAGCGGTCACTGGAAAGACCAAAGCATGATTAGAGGATAGGGACTTTCAACCCCAGCCCCCAACCTCTGGTGAGGGGATAAGGGGACAAAGCTTAATTGAACACCAATGGCCAATGGTTTAATTAATCATGCCTATGTAACGAAACCTCTCTGAAACCCAAAAGAGCAGGATTTGAAGTGCTTCCAGAGAGCTGAATATGTGGAGGTTCCTACAGTATGATGCACTCAGAGAAGACATGGAACCTCCGTGCTCCTTCACCTATACCTCACTGTATACTTCTCTTCATGTGCATCCTTTGTAATGTCCTTTATAATAAACCAGTAAATGTATTAATAAATGTTTCCCTGAGTTCTGTGAGCCACTCCAGCAAATCAATTGAACCCAAAGAAGGGGTTGTGGGGACTCTAGGACTCTAACTTGAAGACAGTCAGGAGTTCACCAGGCCCAGACTTGTGACTTGTGTCTGAAGCGTGGGGATTAGTCTTGAGGACTGAGCCCTCAACCTGTGGGATCTGATCTGTCTCCAGGTAGTATCAGATTGGTGTTCACTGCTTGGTGGTGGGGAAAAATCCCCACACATTTAGCCACAGAAGCCGTCTGTGTTGATTGTTGTGGTGTGAGAGCAGAGGGAAACAACACTTTGAGACTTTCTCTCCAAAAAAATAAGATGAAAGTTGAATTGTCCCTTGATCTGTGGGCTGCAGAATGGATGTTGTGTTAGCAGGCATGAAAACATTAATCTTGTATACCTCCAGCAGGGCTCTTAGATGACCAGGTACATTGTCAGTGAGCCATGTTATTTTTATTTATTTATTTATTTATTTTTTTATTTTAGATGGAATCTTGCTCTGTTGCCCAAGCTGGAGTGCAATGGTGCAATCTCAGCTCCCTGCAACCTCTGCCTCCCCGGTTCAAGAGATTCTCCTGCCTCAGCCTCCTGAGTAGCTGGGATTACAGGCACAGGCCACCACGACATGCTAATTTTTGTATTTTTAGTAGAGATGGGGTTTCACCATGTTGGTCAGGCTGGTCTCGAACTCCTGACCTCGTGATCCACCCGCCTCAGCGTCCCAAAGTGCTGGGATTACAGGCGTGAGCCACTGCACTGGGCCCTAGCAATGTTATTTTGAAAGGAATCTTTTTTTCCTGAGCAGCAGGTCTCAACAGTGGGCTTATAATATTCAGTAACCCATGCTGTAAACAGATGTGCTGTCAGGTAGACTTTGGTGCTCCTTTAATAGAGCACAGGCAGAGTAGATTTAGCATAATTCTGTTTTTTTTAAACTAGGCAAAGAACTTTATTAACCTTTGTTTCAAACTTGATTCCCAAGCTTCTTTGGCTTAATTAGCTGCAAAGAATGAATTGTGTATAAGCAAAAACTGAAAAGAGCTGCAGTGTCCAAGGGGCTTGGGCTTAAAAATATTAGAGATCTAGATTTTATCAGATCCATAAACAAAAATTTCTTAAAAAGCAGTCATAATATAAAATAGCAGCTCCCAGTAACTTTAAGTTTTATCTTCAGAAGTTGACTCAATTCAGTTTGCCCCATTCTTGGAAGCCTCTTCAAATTTCTCCAAAAGATCTGGAACTTCATCATCATCGTCGTCTCCAGTAGCAAGTGGTGCTTTTCCATCCACAGATTGTTTGGGCAGAGCTTCAGCCAGTCTCCTTAAACTAGTCAGACTGCCTGCACCAAGCTGGTTTAAGATGCTGGGTAGCATTTCTGCCAGCTGCTTTATCTCAACATGGCCTGTAATGGTGAAAGTGTTCCCTGCCAGAGATGCCTGAACTTTAGGGTTGTTAAAGTGGTTACTGTTCCTTGGTTTGTAAACATATTCACCTCTTCAATACCAGAGATATTGTTTACCCCTAACTTCTTTAAGGAGAACTGAAGTTTTTTATCATCTGCTGCAGCTGCTCTATGAACCACCTTCTTTCTGCAAACAGTTCCTTTCCCACCAATGCGCACTTGTGCCTGCAGTTTGCGAGTTTTTCCTGGTTCATGATTGTTTCTTTCATCTTGTCAGAGCAGATAAGGGGCCACCTAGGGGACTAGGGTTGGTGCTCAGGGAGTCTTGGTTGGACCAGCTGCGATTAGGTGCACACACCAATTTAGCATAATTCTTAAGGGTCTTAGAATTTTTGGAATGCTAAATGAGCATCGGCTTCAAGTTAAAGTCACCAGCTGCATTAGCCCCTACCAAGAAGGTCAGTCTGTTCTTTGAAGCTAGGCATTGACTTCTCTCTAGCTTTGAAAGTCCTAGATGGCATCTTCCTCTGGTAGAAGGCTGTTTTGTATACATTAAAAATCTGTTATTTACTGTAGCCACCTTGATCAATTATCTTATCTAGGTCTTCCAGATAATTTGTTGCAGCTTCTGTATTAACACTTGCTGTTCACCTTGCGCCTTTATGTTATGGAGACAGCTTCTTCATGAAATTTCATGAACCAACCTCTGCTAGCTTCCAACTTTTCTTTTGCAGCATCCTTACCTGTCTCAGCTTCACAGAACTGAAGAGAGTTAGGGCCTTGCTAACTCTCTTCCCTTAAGTTAAGGGAGTGTTGTGGCTGGTTTGATCTATCCAGACCACTAAAACTTTCTCCATATTGGCAACAGCCTTTCTCACTTTCTCACATTCTCACTTTCTTATTTGTGTGTTAATTTCTTTCTAGAACATTTCTTAGACTTAGTGCAGTGGCTCATGCCTGTAATCCCAGCACTTTAAGAGGCCAAGGTGGGCACATTGCTTGAGCCCAGGAGCTTTTGACCACCCTGAGCAACATGTGGAAACCCAGTCTCTACAAAAAATTTAAAAATTAGCCAGGCATGGTGGCTCACGTCTGTGGTCCTAACTACTTGGGGTAGGCCAAAGTAGGAAGATGGCTTGAGCTCTGGAGGTCACGGCTACAGTGACCCAACATCATGCCACTGCATTCCAGCCTGGGTGACAGAGCAATACCCTGTCTCAAAAAAAAAAAAAAAAAAAAAAAGAACTTTTCCTTTTCATTCACAACTTGACTGTTTGGTACAAGAGGCTAGCTTTTGGCCTATCTTGGCTTTTAACATGCCTTGAGAAAATGACAACTAACATTAATCTTAGTCATAAAATTAATCATTCCTGGCTTTTGATTTAAAGTGAGAGACATCCAACTCTTTCAGTTGAATACTCAAAGGCTGTTGTAGGGTTATTAAGTAGACTAAATATTGTTGTCTCACAGGAAGGCCAGAGGAGAGAGAGAGAGATGGGATAATAGCTAGTTGGTGGGACAGTGAGAACACACACAACCTTTATTGACTAAGTTCACCGCGTTATATGGATGTGGTTTGTGGTGCCCCAAAACAATTAAAATAGTAACATCAAAGATCAATGATAAAAGCCAGCCATTGTGACATGTGCCTATAGTCCCACCTACTCAGGAGGCTGAGGCAGAAGGATCACTTGAGGCCAAGAGTTTGAAGCCTTGGCCTCCCAAAGTGCTGGAATTACAGACACAAGTCACCATACCAAGCCTGAAGAGTCTATTATGTATTAAATAACTTAAATGTATTATTATAAACCTTCCCACAAATAAAACCTCAGTCCCACATGGTTTCACTGGTAAGTTCTTCCAAACATTTAAGGAAGATACAACACTAAGCTTACATATATTTTGGAGAAAGAATAATAGTACCCCAAAGATGTATACCTCCCAATCCCTGAAAACTGAATATGTTACTTTTCAAGGGGAAAAAGACTTTGCAGATGTGACTACATTAAAGATCTTGAGATGGAAAGAGTATCCTGGATTATCCAGGTGGGCTCAGTGCAATCACAGGGGCCCTTATAAAAGGAGATAAATGTGTCAGAGAGTGAGAGAAATTTGAAGATGTTATACTGTCAACTTGGAAGACAGAAGATCTTCAAAGGGATCATGAATCTTGAAATATAGATAGCTTCTAGAGGTAGAAGCTGGAAAAGGCAAGGAAACAGATTTTCCCTCAGAACCTCCAGAAGGAATACAGCCTGCTAACCTGTTTTGGACTTCTGACCTCCAGAACTGAAAGATAATAAATTTGCAGTGTTTCAAGCTACTAAGTTTGTGGTAATTTGTTACAGCAGCAATAGGAAACTAATGCTGGTGGCAGCAGCAGCCCATCTAGAGTGGCTGCTGCCATGATGGCTGCAGGAGGGAGGTGCTGCCCAAGTCTCCCTGGGTGCCACTGCAGCTACTCTGGTGCAGCTCCAGACCCCGGCATCTCTGTGGTCTTGGGTGCCCAGGAAGACCTCCCTTCCCCCTGCAGGCTCAGAAGTGCTTGCTCTCATTGCCTGGTTTCTCCTGCTGTCAGTTCCTGCTCCCATCTCGGAGGTGTGACTGGGACTGCACATTTCATGGAGCTGGCGGGAGCTGGGGGCAAACGGGAGCCTCACCCCTTCTGAGTTAGTGAGGCAGGATCTCCCTGGGTGTAGCTGTAGCTGCCCAAGCCTGGCTTCGGAACTGGGCATCTCTGTGCTCTTGGGGGCCCAGGAAGGCCCCCCACAGGATCAAAGTGCCTGCTCCCACTGCCTGGCCTCTCCCTGCTCCCAGTACCCACTGCAATTGTGGAGCAAGGTTGGGGCCAAGCCAAGTGGGCACATGATTGGGGCAGCCCTGACATGCCAGCCCCCTGCTGCCTCAGTCCCCTCCAGATTTGGGGCACCCACGAGTGCGGGAGGGAAGCTGAGGGGAGGCTGAGGGCAGCTCAGCATTGGCTTGCAGGTGTCCCTTGGCATGAATAGCCTGTGAAACATGAACAGCAGCCAGAGGCAGACAGGCTCCTGGGCAGAAGGGGGCAGGAACCTGGTGAAGCCCCACCTTTAGGCAGGGGAAGGCCTGAAAGCTGGGGGCTGGGCTGCCAGTCCTGTGTACTGCAAGCAGAACTCATGGCGCCTTTTCCTGGGCTCACCCATGGCTGCCCGTGGACCATTCAGCATGCATTTCACCCCTCTGAAGACCATAAAAACCCCTAGACTCAACCACAGCAGGGCAGACACTGGGAACACCAGCTGCAGAGAGGAGCTACCTTCTCCAGGGCCTCCTCTCCACTGAGAGCTGCAGACGATGGAATGACCAGCTACAGAGAGGAGCCACCCTCTCTGCTAAGGGCTGAATGTTTGGCAGCACGACCTGCCTGCAGACAAGAGTTACCCACTACAGGTTTCCTCTGAGCTGTTCTAACACTCAATAAAGCTCCTCTTCATCTTGCTCACCCTCCACTTGTCTGTGTACCTCATTCTTCCTGGACACAGGACAATAACTTGGGCAAAGGTGCCACCGACCACAGAGATTTCTGGCCAGAAAAGCAATATCCCAAAGATCCTGTAACAATACAGTATATATTTTCAAAGAATAAAAAAAGGGAAAACATTTTCTAACTCTTTATATAAAGCTAATATAACCTTGATTTTTCTTTTCCTTTCTTTCTTTCTTTCTTTCTTTCTTTCTTTCTTTCTTTCTTTTTTTCTTTCTTTCCTTTCTTTCTTTCTTTCTTCCTCTCGCTCTTTCTTTCTTTCCCTCTTTCTTTCTTTTTTTCTCTCTCTCTCTTTCTTTCTTTTTTTTTTTTTTTTAAAGTTTTAAATTTTTTCCATTGCCCAGGCTGGAATGCCGTGGTGCAATCACTCAATGCAGCCTTGACCTCTTGGGCTCAAGCGAGCCTCCCACCTCAGCCTCCTGAGTAGCTGGGACTACAGGTGTGCACCATCATGCCTGGCTAATTTGTTTTTAAATTTTTCTTGTTTTAGCAATGGGATCTTGCTATGTTGCCCAAGCTGCTCTCAAGCTCCTGGGCTCAAGCAATCCTCCCACCTCAGCCTCCCAAAGTACTGGGATTACAGGCATGAACCACCACACCCAGCCAAGACCTGGATTTTACATAATATAATGCCAAATGGTTCCAATCTATTTTTTTTAAACGAAATAGTTAAGGGAACCTTTTTTTTTTTTTTTTTTTTTTTTACTTTTCAGTTTGTAAATTTTCAAACATACGTAAAAATAGAGAAAACAGTATAATAAACCCATGACTTAGGTTTAACAGTGGTCACTATTTTGCGGATTTTGCTTTATTATTTACACCTCCCTCCCCTACTTTTGTCTCCTTTTGCTGATGTACTTTATTTTTATTTTTATTTTTTTAAGACAGAGTCTCACTCTGTTGCCCAGGCTGAAGTGCAGTGGTGCAATCTTTGCTCACTGCAACCTCTGTCTCTTGGATTCAATCAACTCTTGTGCTTCAGCCTCCCAAGTAGCTGGGATTACAGGCATAGGCCACCACATCCAGCTAATTTTTGTATTTTCAGTAGAGATGGGGTTTTGCCATGTTGGCCATGCTGGTCTTGAACTCCCGGCTTCAAGCAATCGTTCTGTCTTGACCTCCCAAAGTATTGGGATTACAGGCGTGAGCCACAGCACCTGGCCTTGCTGATGTACCTTAAAGCAAACCTCAGACATGCCATTTCAGCCATAAATACTTCCAGTATGCATCTCTAATGCATAAGGACTTTTTTCATAGAAACTTTTGAAATCTTCAAAAGTGATGTTTAAATGTGTCTGAATGATTCATCAACAAATGGTTTAAAAAAGAAGAAAATAGGCCAGGTATAGTGGCTCACACCTGTAATCCCAGCACTTTAGGAGGCCAAGGCAGGTGGATCACCTGAAGTCAGAAGTTCAAAACCAGCCAGGCCAACATGGTGAATCCTCATCTCTACAGAAATACAAAAATTAGCCAGGCGTGGTGGTGGGCACCTGTAATCCCAGCTACTCAGGAGACTGAGGCTGGAGAATCACTTGAACCCGGGAGGCAGAGGTTGCAGTGAGCCGAGATTGTGCCACTTGACTCCAGCCTGGGTGAGACAGCAAGACTCCATCTCAAAAAAAAAAAAAAAAAAAAAAGAAAGCAAACATGGAGAAAGTCAATTGGTCAATCCAGCTGAAAGGTATACAGGTGTTCCGTTGTACTATTCATGTAATTTTTCTATGGAAGTTTTTTGATGAAAAATTGTTTATTCAACAAGTGTTTTCTTTTAGCACTTTCAGTTCATCAGTACCTAGTTAACCATTTTTTTTTTTGAGACTGAGTTTCGCTCTTGTTGCCCAGGCTGGAGTGTAATGGCAGGATCTTGGGTCACTGCAATTCTGCCCTCCCAGGTTCAAGCGATTCTCCTGCCTCAGCCTCCCAGTAACTGGGATTACAAGGGTGCGCCACCGTGCCCAGCTAATTTTGTATTTTTAGAAGCGATGGGATTTCATCACGTTGGCCAAGCTGGTCTTGAGCTCCTGACCTCAAGTGATCCGCCCACCTCAGCCTCCCAAAGTGCTGTGTACAGTGTGAGCCACCATACCTGGCCAGTAATTCTTTACATAAACAATTACAATTTTTGATAATTAGTTTTTTGTTGTTGTTGTTTTTGATGGAGTCTCGCTGTCTCACCCAGGCTGGAGTGCAGTGTTGCAATCTTGGCTCACTGCAACCTCTGCCTCCCAGGTTCAAGTGATTCTTCACCCTCAGTCTCCCGAGTAGCTGGGATTAAAGGCATCCACCACCACACCCAGCTTTTTTTTTTTTTAATAGAGACGAGGTTTCACCAAGTTGGCCAGGCTGGTTTAGAACTCCTTACCTCAAGTGATCCACACCCCTCAGCTTCCCAAAGTGCTAGGATTACAGGCGTGAGCCACCATGCCCCACCTCAAATTAATTTTGAAAATATAACTGATGTGAGCTCTGCCTCTTGAGAGCTGGCATGAGCCTTAAAGGAAATGTATTATAAGAATTTGAATGTGTCTTGCAGAATCCCACAGCAGAAGTCCTCAGAAAGAGCATGAGATAAGAAAATGGTTATCAACTAGGATCCCAGGAAGTGCCTTCTCATCTTGTCCCTGCTTCTCTGGTCTCATCTCTCTGCCTTGCAATCGTCTCTACTTTTCAATTAATACATCAGGTTACAGCTATACCTCAGCTTTGAAGTTTTAAAATTTCCTTCACTCAGGAGAATAGCTCAGTCTGAATAAGAATATTATGGTCCCAGTTTCAAATTCCTGGTAGAAAGAATCTGATGTCCCAGTTTGGGTCAGATGTCCACATGTGGTCTGATTATCTGTGACCAAGGAATGATGTCATATAGTAGAGATATGGTTGTCTGGAGCCTCTTTAAGGAGGAGGAAGCAAACTAGGTCTTTGTGAGATAAGCCAACACCCAAAAAGGAGCTAATACAATTGTTGAGCGGAAACAAAAAAGTCATGTACAATGCAATTCCATTTCTGTAAAACAAATCAAAACAAGGCTCTATCTATATACAAATACATCTGTTGCTAATACATATATTAGAAGAGTCTGGAAAGACTTGTAAACAGGAATATATATGTTAATATATATTTTTAAAGTTTTCGTCATGAAATATTTTAGACTTACAAATGAATAGCAAAAATGGTACAAAGAATTCCTGTACACTCTTCACCCAACTTCTCCAAATGTTTAATCTTACATAATTGAGTAAAATGATCAATATCAAGAAAATAACACTCGTAAATGCCACTAATTCATCTATGAACTGTATTTAAATTTTGTCCACTGTCCCTATGTGCCCCTTTTCCTGGATCAGGATGCTATCAAAGATCACACAATGCATTTATTTATCTTCTTACTCTTTAACTTGGGATAGTTTCTTAATCTTTCTTTATCTTTTGTGACCTTCACAATTCTGAAGAGTGTGTGCCCATAGTTTTGTAGAGTGTCCCTCACTTTGGATTTGTCTGATGTTTCTTTTTGATTAAATCAGGTTATATATGTTGGCCTCATGACTGCAATATTAACTTGGATCACTTGATTAAGGTGATGTCTGCCAGACTTCTCTACTGTAACATTATTTTTCCCTTTGCCATTTAATAAATATCTTCTGAGGAGATACTGTGACACTATATAAAAAATCCCATTTCTCCTTTTAGCCCACCAGTTTTAGCATTTGTGAATGACTCTTACCGGAAACAATTTTTACTATAGTATCTGGCAAATGGTAATTTTGTTTCCATCACTTCTTCGTCATTTATTATTTGGAATTCTACTGTAAAGAAGAACTTCCTCCACTCCCCCAGTGATTTATTTATTCAACTTGTTGTCACTCTGGACATAGGGATATTTGTTTTATTCCACGAGTTACAACCTATTACTATCATTTATTTTGTTGCTTGCATTGTCCCAGATTTGTCTTGGGATCCCCTTCAAGTTGGCTCCTATTTTTTTTTCAACATGCCCCATCATTTTTTCAGCATTTACTTTTTGGCATCATGACATGTTCCAGGCGGATCTTGGTTTTTCTCTGTTCCAGTCCTGGAACCGGACATTTCTTCCAAAAGCCCTGGTTTTTCTTTTCTTTTTTTCTTTTTTTTTTTTGAGATGGAGTCTTGCTCTGCTGCCCAGGCTGGAGTTGACGCGACCTGGGCTCACTACAACCTCCACCTCCTGGGATGAAGTGATCCTCGTGCCTCAGCCTCCAAAGTAGCTGGGACTATAGGCTGGGACTAAAGACATGCACAACCACAACTGGCTATTGTTTGGTATTTTTAGTAGAGATGAGGTTTTGCCATGTTGCCAAGGCTGATCTGGAAATCCTGAGCTCGAGTGATCCTCCCACCTTGGCCTTCCAAAGTGCTAGGATTATAGGTGTGAGCCAATGCCCCCAGCTGCCCTGATTTCTTTCCTTTTCTTTTTTTTCTTTCATAAAATTGCACATATAAAACAAGATCTGGCATCAATTATGTTCATTGCTAGTGATATGCCAATACCTGGAGGTAGGCAATATTTTATCTGCATTTCATAGAAAAGAAAGTGAGGCATGAAGAGGTTAATGTGGCTAATTATTTATTAGGTGATAGAGCCAATATTTGGACCCAAGCAGTCTGACTCTAGAATTCATGTTTTTGTTTTTGTTTTTTTGAGACAGAATCTCCCTCTGTCGCCCAGGCTGGAGTGTAATGGCATGACCTCTGCTCACTGCAACCTCCGATTCCCAGGTTCAAGCGATTCTTCCTGCCTCAGCCTCCCAAGTAGCTGGGATTACAGGCATGCACCACCACGCCCGGCTAATTTTTGTATTTTTAGTAGAGACGGGGTTTTGCCATGTTGGCCAGGCTGGTCTTGAACTCCTGACCTCAGGTGATCCGCCCGC